>NC_081409.1:547928638-548228638 GCF_030272615.1 Cryptomeria japonica
ACCGGTGAACAGAATAGAAAGGATGGTTGATGGTCATACTGGTAAGATAAGCTAAACCGGTAGTCAACCTTGGACGACAAAGAATTTCAAACCGATATAGGAATCCAAGCAAAGGTGGATGTTGACAAGCATGACAGCTAGATACTAGATGGAGGTATTGCACATATCGGTGGAGTGTGCATCGATGGAACAAATTTGCAGGCAGGCCGACTTTTATGAGGAACCCGCAAGTCACACAGGATGATAGAAGATTGCGGCTCGAGGAAGGCAAGCTGGAAAAGAAATCACACTAATGTTGTAAGAAGATTTGATCTTCGTACCTGTTAGGTGAAGGAAACAACAAAGTCATTAATGGCGAGTGATAGAGAAAAGAAGAAAAGTGTGGTGCAGACCTCCAGATTTAGAAAACGCACATTGAAATGTGAAGTTCGGCTAGTGATTGATCATTGCCATAAATATCATATCCCTGAAAAGAAGATTGAATCAAAGGGGATTCAGATTGAGCTGGAAAAGGAAAACCTAACACGACAGTGTTTGAATGCATTCTTGGTGGGAATCTATGATTATAAATACATAAGCTTGAAATAGAAAAGATTGATGCTTATGGAGAAGAATAAGAAGAGTGAAGAGAGCTTGAGTGTAAAGAAGAATTATCTCCCTTAGATTTTATTCTAAGTAAGTTGCAGAGTGAGTCAACAAGAAAACTAGTGAGAGGGTTTAACTGACAGTGATAGAGTACCGGTATAATTATAGCAGGTTCAACAGTTGATCAAAACGGTGAGGTGTGGTTGAGCAAGGTGGCATCCAAGTGTAACACAGTGTGTGTGTGTGTGTGTGTGTGTGTGTGTGTGTGTGAGAGAGAGAGAGAGAGAGAGGACAAGAATTAGAGAGAGTGATCTTACGACCGACAATAACATATTTGATCAAAGAGTTGCATAATGCATTTGCAACAAGAAGCCATAATTGTATCTAAATTGTGTTTCAATATACATCACCAAGTTGGATCTTGGTGCAGGGGTTGGTGCCCTAAATCTTTGTAATTTAGTATTTCACTTGTGAGGCTGGATTGGAGTAGTAGTCTCCAGCAACATTTCTCACCGAGGTTTTTCCCATATTGGGTTTTCCTCATACATCTGGTGTTGTGGGTTGCATTTGTGTGATTGTTTTCTTTGGTCTCATCATTTTCTTTACTAGTTTGATTGTTTAGTACTTAAGATAACAACCGGTATTCTGAAGTTTCCTTAAAAGAGAAAAGAGTTTAGGAACCACTGATTCACCCCCCTCTCAGTGGTACTATGTGTTCAACAATAAATGTTACCTAGAGAAATGCAAAAACCTTGGAGCAATCACCCAAATGTGAAGGAGGAACAAGAACTTTTGAAAGGGGAAAAGGAAAGAAAAACCGCTCATGTTATTATGAATGAGGCAATGCCTAAAATGAGAGAGAGAGAGAGGTAGAAAGAAGCTCTTTACAATATTGTCATTAAGAAGAAATGAGAGAGGAGACATCTCTTAAATAGAGATGAGGAGAGGAGTTACAAAGTAATTCCTAAATCTATGAATGCTACCATTCATAAAATGTGTGTGTCATGTGTCCACATCCTCTTAAGGAGGAAATCTAATATTCCTTAATAAAGGAAAATAAAAGAAATGAATTGTCCTCACACATGAACTAGAGGACAAATGACATGTAGGGATTCCAAAGGAATATCCTAAACTAAATACAAATAAACCTAAGCCAAGTAAAGATTAAATATTCTAACAACATTAATACCAAAACAGGAATTTGTTGTTCCCTTGGCATGTGTTGGCATTAATTTCAAAGCTGGTAACTTCTTGATGGTACAGTTATGTGGTTTCCTCATCTCAGGTATATGATTTGAATTGGATAGTGACTAGTATGCTATTTGGGCATCTTTACTGGTATCATTGTTATATGATGTCTGGTATACCTTCCTTTGTGGTAGACATTGATGTCATATGATGTTATCAATAATGTGTTTAATTACTTATTAATATCCTATTATATCTCAATGATATAGGTCATTACATGTTTATTGCCTATAAGGGTTATTAGACTTCATGTAGTGAGATATGTTTAAAATGGAAATCTATGAATAAGATCTTGTGACTAGACCATTTTTTTTACCTTGAGCATGAGTATTTTGTGGTGAAAAGGTTTTGGAATAATTTTATGTTAAAATCCTATTGTAATTTTGTTTGTATAGATTGGGCATTTTAATTAAAATGAGCCCGTTGTATAATGTTTGAGGCATGAAAAAATTGTATACCCTAAAAGACATATTGGTGCTCATTTTTGTTTTGGCCAAGCTTTTTTTTTTGTTCTTGGCCGGGTTTGCAAACCCTAGCCATTGGAAACATGAAGGATTTGTGAGCAGTGGGTATTGATCTTGATGAACAGAGGCAATGATTAGTTTGGATGGAAGTTAATAATTTTGGTGTGCATGGGTAAACAATTAGAATCTGAATCTCTTCATTGTTGTGGAATATCAGTAAAATATGTGTGGTATCCATCAAGGCAATAGGTGTATCTTCTCTTGTCTTGTATTTTTGTTTCATAACTAAAATCTTGTGAAGTTTCTTTTTCTTAGTCTAGTTTGTTTCCATCATAACCCTAGTTTGGGTTTGTTCTTGCTTTGTCTTATGGAGTCTTAGACTACCAAAATGTTGTTGTTTAAAGCTTTGTTTAAAGTAAACTAAACTCTATCTGGGTTTTCTTGTATATTCTATATCTCTGTTCAAAACCCTTGTCTAGGGGTTAGCTTTCTTTTTTGAAAATAAAAATCTTTTGTCAAAACCCTTAATCCTCTCTCAAGTTTGTTTCATTAGCAGCCATTGGCAGCATGAAGAATTTGTGAACAGTGGGTATTGATCTTGATGAACAGGGGCAATGATTAGTTTGGATGGCAATTAACAATGTTGGTGTGCATGGATGGACAGTTGGAATCTGAATCTCTTCATTGTTGTGGAATATGAACAAAAGATTTATGGTATCCATCAAGGCAACAAATGTATCCTCTCGTGTCTTGTGTTTTTGTTTTATAACTAAAATCTTGCAAAGTTTATTTTGCTTAATCCAGTTTGTTTCTGTAGTAACCCTAGTTCGAGTTTGTTATTGCTTTGTCTTATGGAGTCTTAGGCTGCTAAAGTGTTGTTGTTTAAAGCTTTGTTTAAAGTAAACTAAACTTTGTCTTGGTTTTCTTGTATATTCTATATCTTTGTTCAAAACCCTTTCTCTGGGAGTTAGCTTTCTTTGTCGAACATAAAATCTTTTGTCAAAACCCTTAATCTTCTCTCGAGTTTGTTTCATTAGCAAACTTTATTAAAGACAATATTTAGCTCATTTCAGTTGGGAGACCATAGTTTTTGGAATAGTTTGAGAAAGGTTATCTAGTTGTTACAGTTATGAGAAAAGTTCTTCTTATGTTCAGAAATAGAGAACACTATTTAGGCATTATATTGAAGGCATTCTGAGCAGAGAGTTTTTTTGGTTTTGAGAAAGAAGAAATCATTTTGTTTATTATACTTTGTATAAGAGTTATTGTTTCAATGATCTAAAGGTATTTTTATTCAATAGTGTAAAAAACATTTGTTGTATATTGTAATAGAGGCTCATTATATTATACTACTATGTATATTTTATATATACACAATGATATATTATATGTGAACAATTGAGATGTATTGTACTTTTGTTTCTGAATTTCAAGTCTTGTGGGATCAGAAGATGTCATGAAATGAAATAGAGGTTGTACTCTGTATGACTCAAAATAAAAACTAGAAAGTGATTGTATAAAGCCAATGACGCATGATTTGTTGTTGGTGAGACAATGATTTATTATTAGTGAGACATTGATTTATAGTCAGTGAGACATAAGAAAGCCAGTGAAGCATTGTATACTTGAAATTTATCAGATAAAACCAGTGAGGCAATTTGAGGAGTGGTTTTTATTCCCCAAGAGGGTTTTCCACTCATGAAATCTCCTATGTCAATTTATGATTCATGTGTTGTCTATTCATTTTAGTTATTTGCTTTATATTACTTCATGTTGAAATTAGAATGAGTTGAGTGAGTAGATCAAAAGTCTTGTGAATTAACATAGTTGACCCCTCCCCCCACTCTCAATGTTATTTGTACTCCAACAAAGGGACAAGGAAATTAAAAATTCTCAAATAGAAGATTGCATAGAAGGAATCAAGGAGAAAAGGAATTAAAAATTCCTTGGGAAGAGAGGGCATGGGGATATGAAAGGGATTTGAAATCCTTTGACATGACCAAAGTAGGTGCATTTAAGGTTTGGAGGATGAAGGGGGACAAGTCATTTATGGCAAATGGTTGACTTGTTCCTAATCATGGGGATTATACATGATAAATGATTAAGAGAGGTGATTAGGTGGGATAATGAGAGATTAGGGTGCAAGTGGGAAAGTTAGGAGGATGTGACATGAGGAGAGATAATGAGTGGAGGAATATAAAACTAGAGAATGTTGATAAGTAAGGTTCTAAAAGAATGAATTAGGCTAAGTGGGGATTAGGAAAAGTGATTTGTAGGAATCACTTCAATTATGTTAATTAATTAGAATTAATTAACTAAATAGGTTTAGAAGAATTAATGATTTGAATGGTCTTTAGAGGAATTGAGAATGTTAGCAATTGACACTCAATTGGTTGGTTTCACTATCTTGTCATTGATGGCAACATGGTTTTGTGTTCCGGCTTCATGTTTTGGTTCTATGGTGTACCAACAGACACTTCACAGATACTACACCGACACCGACATCGACACTGACAGGACATAAGGATTTCTTTGGTCACCGGCAATGCAAGCCGACATGGTTTAGTAAAGGTTATCGGTATTGGAGGCCGACATATCTTGGATCCGACATCAACAATTGATTTTAATGTTTATGCATTTATGTTATCTAGCCAACATGTAATTTGATATTGTATATATCTTTGTAAGCCGATATAAGGCATGAAAAATTGTATAGGGTATATAGGTCAGTTTGATAGATCATTTTGATATAGAAAAATAATACGACATGAGATAGGAGAATGTGAATGTAATATGTTGCAAAATATATCAGAGGGATCATGTATGTGAGGAAATTCATGTAAGGGTTATTCTGGTAAAGGGTTTAGGGTTTTAGATCAGAACAAATAGAGCTTAAACCAAAACTGTAATCTGACATAGAAGATGCTATCTTAGCAATTCACACTTCTTCGGATTGTATTCTGAAATTTTATGTAGTCAGTGAGGCTCCTTTTGTGATTGAACAGTGTGCTCTATGTTGTAAGCCTTCCTGCAAGTGCAGTCCCCTCATATTTTGTAATATCTCTTCATATAGTTAGTGGATATTGTGGGTCACAAATCCCACCATGGTTTTTCCTCTTTGAGGTTTTCCACATATAAATCTGTGTGTTATGGTTTTCATTTATGTGATTGGCTTATTGGTTGCTTTACTTCTTTCAATTTTCTATGTACCAGTATACTGGTTGGTGTATGCATGTTTTAATAAGGTTAAAATTAATCATTCTGGTATAACACTGATTCACCCCCCCCCCCCCTCTCAGTGTTATTAGATTCTAACAATTGGTATCAAAGCCTTGTGCCTCGAAGGAAGTTTAATAGCTTGAGGAAGATCCTGAAACCGAAATCCATGGATATGGATTTGGAAAAGCAACTTGAGATGGCACTTGAAGATTATGATGTTGAAAGATTGAAGAACTTAAAGCTACAAGATGAATTGAATTCTGCTAAGGAATTCATTCTTGTCCTACAAGAGAGGCTATCATCTATTCAAGCTAGGAGGATGGAACTTTTGCAAAGTCATGATGATGAAGAGAAAGATGCACTTAAGGAACAATGTCAGAAATTGAGTAAGGAGAATATGGTTATGAAAAATGAAATGCAAGTTATAACTATGAGGATATCTAAGGAGATGGAGGACAGAAAGAAGAAGGAAGAAAATCTTGTTGTATCCCTAAAGAACAAATTTGAAGAATGTGGTAGGTTGGTTCATGAGAATGATATGTTGAGAACTGATTTGGTACAATCTCAGAGTAATGAACAAGAGCTTGAGAGACAAATGATAATTTTGAGAGAAGATTTAACTACTGCAAGTGAGTACAAAGAAAAATTCAAGATCAGCTCAATAGAACTAGATGAGTTATTGAAAAGATAAAGGTAGATTGGAGATTCTAGTGGACTTGGATTTGAGCAAGGACAAAGTTTCGGTACTGCTAATGAAGATCAAAACCATAAGGCACTGATAAGGCAATTTAATGCTAATAAAATCAATGGTAGATGTTTTGTTTGCAATATATTTGGTCACATGGCTAGGCAATGTAGAAACAGAGCAAATCAGAACCCTGATTCTACTCCCGGTAAATGTTCTAAATGCAATAAGTTTGGTCATAAGACAGAAGATTGTAGAATGAATGTTAAATGCTATGCAAGTGGAAAATTTGGACATATGGCTAATCAGTGCAGGTCAAGCAATTTCACCGGTTTTAGCAAAGAAATTCAAAGGAACAATGCTACATGTTATGCATGTAATGAGGTTGGACATATTTCTAAATTCTGTAGAAACATAAATCCACCGATTAGGAATGGAGGATCAAATGAGAAAGGAAAAGAGAAGGTTAGTGAAATCTGGCAAGATCATACTCAGAGATGGGTTAGAAAGACTCAAGAAAAATCATCAGATGGGAATGTCCCAGATACTTATCTGGTAGAAGAGGTTGCTCCTGCACCAATAGGGAGCTCATCCAGTAACTAAGGCAGATGCCTTAGGGGTAGGAAAAATTCATAAAAAATGTTGCATATGCTCCAGGAACAGGATCTAGAAGATGTTCCAGATATTGGAGATGATTATCCGACATGGACATGTTCTGAGAAAGATCCGGTATCTTTCACTGGTAGTCATTTATGTCAATAGAAGATTAGGGTTTTTCTCGAAGGTTAAAAGGTCAAATACACTTCATTGTTGATCACCTTGCATTCAGAGCAACTTCAGAGCAATTCAGAGCAACTAAGAGCAATCAAAGGCAATTCAGAGCAATCAGATTTCTTCTTGAGTGATTTCACTAGCGTCAAGAAGAATTTGTTGGAGGTTTTCACTCAGAGCGATCAAAAGGTATTTATCTTTAAACATGGAAAAGGGATCATCATCTATTTCTATTTTTGTTACAAACCTGACTGTAGTAGAGGTCAAGGACCGCCCCAGGCCAATTTTCAAGTGGTATCCACATGTGGCTACCCAAGAAGATTAAGTTGGATCATTTTCTCACATTCTAGAGGGAGTTGTCTATGTAGAGGATGTTAGGGCATATATTCACTATCACATCGAGGACTTGGGAACTTAAAAAATTAAGGGGCTGATCAGAGAATCTGGAAAGATCAAACCGACATACAAACATATTGAAGACCTAGGGCTTACTGACATTCTGGATATTCCAGAGTTTGAGAATGAGATAATCAGATATGTTCTAAGAAGAGTACATGGGGAATTTATATGGCTGAACAGACCTTACAAAATCACCAAGGAAGCCATCTAGGAAATCACTGGTTTACCATCGGTTGGGCAACATCTAGACAAGAAGGTTTCAAATGATTTCATGAGAAAGATCATCAACACGATATCTGATAAAAGATCCATGAAAGTGAGCACTATCACTGACACAGACATCAAATTTGGTAGCATGATCATCAGGTATAAGGTAACTCAGTCAAATCGACTGAATTCTATTTCCAATTCATGCATTTTGGCTACATACAAAATGATGAGAGAGAATGTGAAATTAGATCTATACGGTTGGATGCTAGATGAGTTGTTAATAAACCTAGGGAAGATTAAGGGTAAAAAGAAGGGTACATTCTGGTATGGCAACTTGATAGTTTGCCTAATATTATATTTCATGAATGATACACCCAGTTTTTGGTAAGAGGCAATGGGCATTTGACATCCTAGTAGGGAGATAATTGAAACAGTCAATTGTTGCTTTAAGAAGCCAGAGAGATGATAAGGTATGGGGAAATTTTAAAGCATTCCAGAAATCTATGAGGTCTAGGGTAAGGGTACCTAAGCATATTGTAGAAAAATATTCAACAAACATATGCTTCATGGTAAAGAAGGATGAGACACTTATGGAAGTAGTTAAGCCCCAAAAGATTTGGATTGAAGAAATGGGCTATGAGGTGGATGTACAGATTCTTGATGCTTATGCAAAAATGTTGATTGATGCACCAATTGATGAGGCAGAGAAACCCTATGGTACTGCACAGCAGAAAACACAAGAGGTTGAAATAGAATTCAACCGGAAGAAAAGAGAGAAGCAGGAAGGGAAAGCAAGAAAATTTGTGGAGAAGGTCTCAAAGGACATCAAGACACTAATTGATGTTGTCCTGGAGAAAGGTAGAAAGAGGAAGAATATTGAAGTTCATATTGAGCCTGTTACTGCAAAATCAGAATCTGAGGATGACACACTGTTGGCATTTAATAGGGTTGTGAGGAAGAAAATAGAGGAAGCAAAGGTAGAAGCTAAAAAGCAACCGGTTAGGAAGGTTACAATCAAATTATCGGCACAATAGAAAGCACCAAAAGGAACACCTTCAGTTGCATCAGGTACTGCAAAGAGGAAGAAGAAGAAGAATGACACTGATTCTGGTAAGGTTCCACCTAAAACTTGTGCAGAATTAGTAGATGAAATCATTAAAGATGGCATGTTGAAGAATGTTCAATTTTACTATGATCACTTAGAGGAGGATGAACAAAGAGAGGTAGAGGAAGTAGACCTATTATACTTGGATATTTACAAGAAAGCCTTGATAGAAATAGAAAATCAAATATCGATTGTATTGTATAATATGTTAGATGCTAGAAGACTGTCATCTATGCAAGAAGATAAACATATTAAAATTCAAGAGCTATTATCTATTTGTGTTACTATTTCCCCAGATGAAATGGAAAAGACAATTGAGGTCGCAGACAGAAATTTTTTTAATAGCAAACATAGGATAACTAGTCTGAAGCTAGGAATAGTAAATGAAATAATAAACGAGACTCAAAAAGCATGGGTTAAATTTCTTGGAGAAAACAAGGGATTCTTTACTTCACCAAAAACCAAGACAGACATTGTAGATACCCCAGTTGAAGGAAAAGGAAAGGGGATTATGGGTACTTCACCCTTGGTTTAGAAAAATATTAAGATAGTGGATTTTGAGCCCCCGATAAATACAGATGTACAGACAAATATTGAGATATCCGTTAATACAGAGAGTGAACAAGATAATGTTGTATAGGATACTAATATTGAGGATAATTGTCCTCTAGATGCAAATGTATAGGTTGAGGTTACAATTCCTACAGAGGAACCGACATTTACACAGATTGCACCAAGTGGCGAAGCCATCGGTGCAAGTGAGGAGGTTTTAAAAGATAAATCTTCAGAAGAGAAGACAGGGGAATCTGGTAGGCAATTGGTTGTTGGTCCATCATTATTGACAATTGACACTTCATAGGTAGAAAAGAAAAACATCACAGAGATGAGTCCTTCTAAACTCATGATGATGGCAGCACAAAAACTAATGGAGGGATCCATAGATAAAGGAATTATTGATCAAACAATCACTGTTTTACACAGACTAGTCCTAGAGTGTAAGATTGAAAATGAAGCAAGCCCATCTGACAAGCTTAAGATAATCACTAAGCATATTTCAAAGGATTTTCAATCCTTACAGCAAATCTCAAATCGACAAGCACTGGAGAGGTTTACTCAGGCTAAGAGAGCCGCATTTGATCAGCTAATTGAAACTGCGAAGAAGAAGATTGATGAGAAGCTGATACTAATAGAAAATTCTTTGAAGCAATGTACAAATATATATAGGGTATGTTGTAACACTGAAATACTTACAGCTAATGTGGATAAAAAGATAAAAGAAATTCAGGAGAAAATTGCAAGTATAGCTAATTCTTTTGACGGATTGGTTTCATTGACTACATCCATTGATGGTCAAATTTTGATTTTGGAGAGCCAAATTTCTGTTCTTGACAAGGAAAGAGACAAAATAATAAGAAGAGCCAAAATTGTGAGAGGCTTGGTGAGTCCCCAGTTGGATTCACTCATTGTACATAAGAAAGAATGCATGGATATGGTGGGAAAGCCCACACCGGCAGAGGTAAATGAGAAAGAATATTTTGCACATTTATTGAGTGGACTTGTATCTATTTTTGGCACATTCAAAATAGGTTGGGATACTTATCTTTAGCTACTGAAGAAGGCTTGTTCAAAAATTTTGAAATTTGTCAAGCTCTGGCAAGACATTTTGGGATATTCATTGTATAGTTATTTTTCTTTGACATTCTTTTAGAATTTTTAATGGAATTGATGTCAAAGAGGGAGTGGTATAGATGTGAAAAATAATAAAAAGAGTTGCATACATTAGGGGGAGTTATGGAGTCATGAAGTTTTGGAGATATGGAGTATTTTGCATATTCAGCTCAGGGGGAGCAGGGCAAGATGAAACCAGCAAATGAAACCTTGACCATTTTTCACATAAGTGTTTCCATCAATGCCAAAGGGGGAGATTGTTGGAAATTGACACTCAATTGGTTGGTTTCACTATGTTGTCATTGATGGCAATATGGTTTTGTGTTCCGGCTTCATGTTTTGGTTCTATGGTGTACCGAGAGACACTTCACAGATACTACATCGACACTGACACCGACACCGGCAATGCAAGTAGACGTGGTTTAGTAAAGGTTATCGGTATTGGAGGCTGACATATCTTGGATCCGGCATCGACAATTGATTTTAATGTTTATGCATTTATGTTATCTGGTTGTCATGTAATTTGATATTGTATATATCTTTGTAAGCCGACATAAGGCATGAAAATTTGTATAGGGTATATAAGTCAGTTTGATAGATCATTTTGATATAGAAAAATAATAAGACATGAGATAGGAGAATGCTAAATATCAAAGGGATCATGTATGTGAGGAAATTCATGTAAGGGTTATTCCGGTAAAGTGTTTAGGGTTTCAAACCGCAATAGATAGAGCTTAAACCGGAACTATATTCTGGCATAAAAGATGCTATCTTATCAGTTCACACTTCTTTGGATTGTTCTCAAGAATTTTATGTAGTCAGTGAGGCTCCTTTTGTGATTGAACAGTGTGCTCTAGGTCGTAAGCCTTCCTGCAAGTGCAGGCCCCTCATATTTTGTAATATCTCTTCATATGGCCAGTGGATTGATATTGTGGGTCACAAATCCCACTGTGGTTTTTCCTCTTTCAAGTTTTCCATGTATAAATCTGTGTGTTATGGTTTTCATTTATGTGATTGGCTTATTGGTTGCTTGACTTCTTTCAATTATGTATGTACCGGTATACCAGTTGGTGTATGCATGTTTTAATAAGGTTTAAATTAATCATTATGGTATAACATTGATTAACACCCCCCCCCCCCCCCTCTTAGTGTTATTAGATTCCAATAGAGAAAATAATTAATTTATTGATAAATTAATTACTAGACTCTAGTGATAAAATTAATTAAATTAAATTAAATTAATTTTAAGAAGAATAAGGGTGAACATAATTTAATTAATTAATTTTGTAGAAAGGCTAAATTAATTAAATATTTTATTTAATTAATTTTAGGCATCTACACTGGGAATTTCTATCTCATCTCAAGGGAGCCATATGGTGAGTATCTTGGGAGCAAAACTAGCTATGCTCTTGCACTAAAATTATTGTGATGTTTGGTCAAAATAGGGTGGGCCACTACTAAGGTTTCTAGTCACAATCTAGGGTTATTGGCCCCCTATGAGCATCCAAACCAACCTTACTTAGAGTATAAAATCCTTTTCAAATTGACAAGTATAACAAAGGCTAATACCGACGATGTTACAACTTTCGTCTCTACCCTTTTTATATATAGTAGACTAGAGGAAAGTACCACTCAAGTCGCTCTTGGGGTGAGTACTTTTTCCCACCAAGGTAGACTCTAAAAATAAAAGAGATTCTCAATGAGTTATCTTACATGCAAGATCCATGAAAGAGAGGAGAGAGGATACTTTCTTTGAACACCTAAGGTTCTACAATAGATTGGGGACCTACCCCCAAACACTTCAAACAAGTTGTTCTTTTCAAAACACCAATGGAAGTGTTTTCTAATCTACTAAAAGACAAGCACTCTCCTATATTACCCTTGCAATCACAAATATGTTAGTATTTTTCAAAATACCCCAACCTACAACCAAAAGGATTAGAACATAAATTAAAATCAAGGGGCCTTCTACAATCAAGTTTGCATGCTTCAATTCTTGGCCAACCTGCAAGACACATATGCAACATAATGGACCATAGACATGTCAGAAGTTAGGAAAAACACAAAAATAATAAACCCTAAACATGACAGGAAAATCCACAAACGTGACAAAATCTAACAAAAACATGCAGAAAACTTGCAACTCAGAAAATTGACATAACAAAAAATGTAGCTAAAACAATTGTAGACATGACAAGATTTGAAGAAAATGTGGTAGAACCAACCGCAAACATGATAAGATAGAATGTTATCAAAACTAAAAACCCCTAATTAAGAAGAAATAAGACAAAAATTTATAGAAACATGATAAGATATAACAAAAATGTGCCAAGAATAACCAAAAATGCGACAAAACATACACTTGCATAAAGCTTAAAAAAATTAAAACCCTAGATGTGACAGAAAGTGTTGGCATGATTGGAAAGTGAAGAAGAGTTGTTGTTGGCATTGATGTCAACTAGGTCAAGTGCATTATCAAAGGGGGAGTTAGATGCTAATGGAGATAGTTATCACATTCATGAAAATGTTAGTATGTGTGTTGGTCAGACCATGTATGATATTAGAGACAATTGAGATTGTGTGGACAGTATGCTTCAAGAGATATATTTAAGATACAAGTACAATTACATATATGTTTATGTATGTGTATACATGGGAGTCATAATGACAAATTATTTTGGCATGTCATGTTATGTGTTGATTTAGGTTTAGTGTTGTATGTGTTCATGAAGAAAGGTGAGTTTGATTTGTGCATAGTTGTCAAGTACATAAGAGGTTATTCATCTAAGCCAAATTGAGTTCATGTTCTATGAACAACAAAGTAGTTGAGGCTATATGTCATTTGACAAAGGTTGATGATTATCAAGGTGCATTGCATGTTTGCAGCGAAAGTCTTACTTCCTGTCATTATGGTGACAAGAGCAAAACAAAATTTGACAAGTACAGCTAATTGAAAGTATACAATAGTAACATGAACTGTGTATACTATTTGTATTTAAAATATGTTTTCTTGGTGATTTCATGCTAAGAAATTAAATAGATTTCAATTAATAAGGATTGTAGTGAGTGTATGCAATTTCTGTATCTATCGTTACAGAATGTTGACAAAAAGCAACTACAGTGACAAGAACTTTATATTCATTATGATCAAAACTATTTTGTTTACCTTTAACAACATGGTTTTGAATATTAATATTAATTATTGTTGTAATTCCAAAGGTTGGTGTTTGCTTTCTAATATACGTGAGTGTAATGGGTAGAAAATTAGGTTGGTGTTATGCTTTGTAAACTAGGAAATGGACTAACATTCACAAAAATTATATTAAAAGGAGTATGAACTCAATAGCTCCAACCTCACTTCTATTAAGAAGAGGGTTGAATGTTGATTGAGATCCTATTTACCCTTTTCTTTGAGTTGAAGTTGTGTTTGAATTAGGTTTTGTATTACCAATGCTAAATCTATAACAAATAGTGAGAAATTGAAATGAATGATGAAAATAGAATGTTGCAAAAATCAAATAGAGATGTAAGATAAGATCTGAGCAGGAGGAGAGGATTAGATCTTGTACCTAAAAATTTGGGCAAATTTGTCAAGATTGTTGCCCTAGTCCCTCTACAGCACCTTGGTCCTGAGGTGTCTCCAGAGTTTTTGCAAAAGGCAGTTCACTTTGTCGTGGTCTCCTATGTCCTTTTACACCTGCATGGTTCGCGAATCTACCACCTACAAAGCAAGATTTAAAAATTATAATACCGCCAAAACATGATCTTGAAATTTGGGGATAAAAATTCGAAACCATGGTGCCACACCATGGTCCTGCCAACATGTTTCCAATTTTTTAGGGATGCAAGGTATCGTGATTACAAAGTTAATCCTAGCTTGGTGCGACAATCCAAAGTGTTAAGATATGCGAATTTGAGCCTTGAATGTTGAAATAGGACCTTATTAGGATTTTATTTATTTATTTATTAAAGGAGATAAAATAAAAAGGGGCACATTTAGGGTTAAGGGCCCAATTTTATAATGTGTGGAATGATAAGAGAGGACTTTAGATTTAATTAAATCAATAATTAAATGCCTAATAAAATTATTTAAAATGCAAAATGCAACACACTAAGGTAGGTGCTAACCTAAGTGTGAATTTGTACAACCCTAATTAAGGGTGTATAATTTATGATGCTATGTTTAGCCCCCACTTTAGCTGAGTATGAGATTACGATCATACTCTTGGTAAAGTAGAAAGATGAGAGATAGAGCATCTGAGAGAAAGAAAAAATAGGGATAGGATGATATTGAGGGATGGTCAAGCCCAAAGGAATCCTATCAATCCATGCAAGTAACCTTAAAGTATGATCAAGTTCAAACAACATTAGTACCAAAAACATAAATCTCCAAGTCAAATAGTTTAAGAGACCTCAATAATCAAAATGTCTCAACTACTAATATCTTTCTTGGCATGTTATTACAAGAGCACAAGTGGACTTATAGAAAGAACAAGGATGTACACCAATTCAAAGCACAAGAAACCATGATCCAATGCTAGCCAATGTATGTTATTCTATGGGTTCATGGGAGAGAAAGAAGGGACATGACTTACATGAGTTATCAAGTTGCATCAAGCTATGTGACCCATGTTGGGGAGGAGAGTTAGAATAGTCTAGCTATGTTTTGCTAGTTCCACTCATCCTATTGCATATGTTGTCTGGTTTCGGGCATGAAGCATCTCGTACAAGACTTTGTTTTGTCTAGTTTCAATATTGAACACCTCGTAGAAGATAAATGATGCATAAAATAAGGATGAAGCATGAGGATGCAACAATCCTATGCTGATAAATGAAATGAGGATTAAGCATGACGATGCAATAATCCCATAAATGATAATTGATAGTTGAAAAATGCAATTAGGAGGCTGAATATATTCCCCCGACATTAAGATGTCAATATAGTCCTATGTTGATGTCTTAAGGTCGATAGAAACAATTACACTCACCTTCAACACTAAGGAGATATGCAGTAATCAATAATGCATGCATTCCAAGATAGAAAGAAATATTCCTGAGTAGGATTAAATTCTTTAATAAAGGAAGAGATAATTGTAAAAGAGATATCTTGAAAGAAATGTAAAGGGGTCCTTTTGAGGGATTCATGATTAACAAAGGAGGAAGAGATCAGTGCATAAATATATCTACCTCCAAGAGTAGAGGATATCCTTAATAAAGATGACGTCTTGGAAGGAGAAGAGGACCAATAATACACACCTTCTCCAACGTTTAGGAAAACATGGATTCTTAGGATTGAATACTTTTACTAAGGAGAGATTATTCATAAGAGATGTACCATTTCAAACAAATAATAGGTCCTAAACAAGGAACATAGATGTACTCACATGAAGGATAATTCTATGCAAGAAATGACATCAAATTATGAAAGATGTAACTCAACAAAGGAAAAGACAATCTTTGGAAGAAGAGAAAGAATTGAACCATTATTCTTTCCCCCCAAGCATGCAGACAAGGACACAAAAGAGAGATCATTTATAAAAGACACGCTCTTCTAAAACAAGGAAAATATCCTCATCAGGGATGCATATCACAATGTAGAAGCATTCATTATGAAAGATACAACTCAATAAAGAGAAGAATTTGATGAATGAATATGGACTTTCAACACTAAGGAAGAGGTCCAATTAAGCATATGCACTTATAAGGAAAGGATAAGATCTTCATTAGAGCTACTTGTTCCAATAAGAGGAAGGAGATCCTCAACAAGGATATACACCTCCACAATCGATATGAGATCCTTAATAAAGGTCCTACTGCATAAAGGGAAAGTGAGTCCCTAGAAAGAAAGGATGATTGAAAGGCTATTCTTGTCACCCAAGAATGGAGACAAGATTACAAATACTATTATGTTGCTACCAAAGTATTATTGCACTTGAAATTGTACCACCATGAATGAAAATGAGCCCCCAATAAGTAAGCTACCAATGTCACATAATGAGGAGCAACATAATAGGAACTTAAATGTTATGTAAAAGGAAAAATATGAGAGTCCAACCCATTACCATCTAGTATTTAAATGGTACCAGTTACAATAAGTTGTTGAATTTTCTCTTCTAAATCATGACATTCATTAGTGGCATGGCCAAGGATTTGATGATACATGCAAAAAGAAGGATTGCATTGATTTTCTTATGATTCTTTCTTTGATTCTTTAAAGGGAGAGTAATACAGTTGGATTTAAGAAGCTCATACAAGATACTTTCTTGTTGTGATGAGAAGTTGTAAGAAGACATAGACATATTGGAAAATGGGGAAGGGGATGTTGACAAAGGACTTTGGAAGCCTATACCTTCTATAGATTTCTCATGACCATCAAAACTCTGTTGCACACATCTTAAACCACGTCTATTGTATCCATGTATAAAATCAAATATATGTGTTGAAATGTCTATAGGAGAGAGTTCATTCCTATTATCAAAATCTAAAGAACCCTCATCATCATCGAGACATGTGTTGGAAGGAGAGATGAGATTTGATTTAGAAGAAGTTTGGATAAATGACACACAAGGCTCCTTCAAGGCTTCATTCTTAGATTGAGGGATCTTATACCCATTGAAGGAAGGTATAAATTCTAATGTACCCCAATTCTTTACTAAAGAAGAATCATTGAGAGGAGATTGTGTTGTTGAAGGAATCATATTATTAAAGGGAGAAATGCATCCTACTTCATCATGAGAAAAATCATAAGGATTAGGATCAGCCTTGATTGTGTGAAGATAATTGTTATATATGAATTTGATTGTGCAATGAAGAGTAGAAGGGATCGCTTTCATAGCATGAATCCACAGTCTACCTAGAAGAAGGTTATAATTAAGATGGTTGGACATGAAATGAATAGGAGTAGGTAAATTCATGGGTCCTACTTTGATCGGTAATATGATTATACCAAGTGACTCTCTAGCAACATTACCAAAGCCACAGACACAAAGAGGATCAGGTTGAATACAAGAATGATCCCAATTTATCTTATCTAATAAGTCAACACAAAAAATGTTAAGTGCTGACCCATTATTGATTAAATTACCTCTTATTTTTTGTTCATAAATGTGAGGAGTAATTATAAGGGGATCATCTCTATTTTTAACCTCTATAGAAGGCAATTCATCTTGAGAGAATGTGACATCGTTTGGTTTAGAAGAAGGATGAGGAACCACTTTATGAAAGGTTTCTTGGACCAACCTATGGTATGAAGGGGAAGTTTTAATCAAGTCTCAAAGGGAGATCTTTTCTAAGATATCATGGAGTTTCTCAATAAGATCCTTATCAATGTGCTTCTTAGTGTGAGAGGGGGAAGAAAGAGAAGTGAGAAGAACATTGGGATCTTTCTTTTTTACACAAGCATTAAATGTTTGATCTATTTAGGAATCATATTTTTGTTCTAGTTGTATTTTTATAACACCTCTTTCACATATGTATTTTGTAACTTTTAGGATACTGAGAGGTTCCTTGGGTTTAGGCTTCTCATAAACAGAAACATGAATGGTATTAACTTGATTAATCTCTTTGTTTTCCAAGGATACATCTTTAGAAGAAATAGCATCAAGGAAATTGCTAATGATTTCATCCTCTTGCACTAAAGTGTCTTTATGGGCAAGACAAGCTTTAGGAGAAGGACAAACATGACTCATTAATTTTTCATTTCTAGTAGGACATCAATTAAAAAGAAAAGAAGATATGGTATCAATAGGAAAGGTAGCTACAATATCATCCACTTGCACCAAATGATCCTCATGGGGGAGGTACATTTTAGGATAAACATCATTCTCCAAAGATTCATCCTTAGGAGGGAGATCTTTGAAAGAAAACCTCTTCTTGCACCAATGTGCCCTCATTTTTAGAACCAAATTTGGGAGAGGGTAAATGAATGTTCATCAACACTTCTTCTGTAGGAAAGATACCATGTATGTAAGGTAAAGAGACATCAACGAATGTGTTTATGATATCATCCTCTTGCTCTAAGATATTTTTATGGGAGAGACATATTTTAGGGGAAAGATCAACATCAATTTTCAAAACTTCATCCTTAAGAGGAAGAGTTGTAAAAGGAGTGTTAATAATATTTTATTGTACCAAATTATCCTCATGAACAAGAGAATACCTAGGAGAGGAATTATCATGGTTCATTAGGGCCTTGTCTCTAAAAGGTAAAGCTTGATAAAGAGGATTGTCACCCACATCAACTTCTTTTATCACAAAAGCTTCTTCATAAATAGGTTGATATAAGGTAAAGGTTCATAAAGCAGATTGTCATGCATGACAATATCCTTGTGAATTGTTGGAGATTTAGATGATGATTTAGAGGGAAGGATGAACTCATCAAGAGTTTCATCCAACATCTCAGGGTCATCACTACTAAATGGCTTATACATTATGTTGATTAACCTTTGGCAAAAGGATAGTTTATAAGACTTGGGATAAAGGAAACCATTAGGAGCTTCCTCAAGTTCTTCTATACTATATACTTCTTTTAAAGGATAGTCATTATAAGGAAATAGATTGTTAAAGGCATGATAGTCTTGCAAAGAGTAATTTGATATTTTGAAAATGAATGCTAATTATTGCAATGAAATGAGCTAAAACATGCAAACACATTGTTGGAGTTATCTTTTATTAACTAATAATTATTTATTTAATTGTTAGTCTATTATACTTTATGCTTAAGCTAAACTTAGGAATATTATAATTATTTAGGGTTTTCACCTTTAGGGTTTCAAGTATCCTCTTATAAGGATTCTCTCTTTGTATTTTTTATAACAATTGTAATTATTGAATTGCATTCTTCTTGCACAATCAATATGACTCCTCTTTTCTGGATCTCCGAATTCTGGCCTCCATAGCTTTTTTGCTTCTCTCCTTCTATGATAGGTTTGCATGCAGGTGATCTTTGGGAGCTGTAGAGTTGATTTTTTCTCAACTCCAATATGATATCAGAGCTCTAGATCTGCATGCCTGTGTTCTCTTCATGAGAGTTTTTGGGCCTTGTTCTTCAAATCTGACTATTCAAGGGTTTGTGTAGTTGTTTTTTCCATTTATGGGTGTAGCTAACTAGTTGGTACATTTTGGTGCCAAAAGGACCTCACGGTTGGATTCAGGAGGTCAATTCCATGAATTTTGATATATAATTCAATCTATTTCGATGACAAGGGCATCTAAGCCATGATCAAAGAGCTTTTTAGTGGCAAATCTTCGCCAATTGGCAAATTTCGCCTTTTTTTTTTTAGGAAATGGCGAATAGTCTAGGGAAACATAGTGGTCAAATCGCCTAGAATTTTGGGGTTAATGGTACACTGTATTCTAGCTTCATCATTGACCACACATCGTTCAACGTGCATGCCTGTAATATTCGCCTGGAATCACTCGGACATGGGTATTAGATCACCTTCATTTTTCACTAGAAATAGTAAAACGACCACGTACCCAGGACCTAATTCGCCAATGGTAAATTAAATGTTCATTGCACGCGTCGGCCAAATTCGCCAATATCAATTAGAACATTATAAGCATTTGAGGACCCATTTCGCCCCACTTTAATCAAGATGCATTTTGAAATGCCTGCGCTATTCGCCAAAAATGCAATCATGGATTGATATAAATACACTCTTTCTTACAATTTGTTTGTGTCTGATTAGTAAATTTGGGAGCTCTCAATTCGCATTCCGCAATTTGAGTTGGAACGTCGAAGTTCATTATAGGGTGGAGGGCCAGAGTTACAATCCTGCAACATAGGCCCAGGCATTCCTGATTCAGAGAATTGAGAAGGCATAAAGGTGAGTAATCATTTCTTCATACTTGATAGTATTAGTTTTAACTTTTAATTCATAGTGAGAGGTCAAGACTCAAGATGTCACAGTTAGACATGGGTGAGAATCCTTAGGGTGGTGAAGGGATTGAGATGTCAGACAAGGGTGGGACTGAGACTCCTTAGGGTGGTAAAGGGATTGGGATGTCGGACAAGGATAAGACTCCTCAGGGCGGTGAAACTGAAGGGATTGGGAGGCCATCAAAATGCCCAGAACTTAAACTTAAAGATACTACCATAAAGTCTTTCTTTGGAATCGACAAAGTTTCTGGTCCATCAACTTCTGCAGTTGCAGAAGCCATTCATAGTAGCTCACCACCACCACAAGGTGGGATTGTCATTGAGTTAAATGTATCAAATGAGGATGACAATATCAACACGACAGAAGATGTTCTAAGGGATACACACAATGAGATAAATCACTCGGATGCAAATGCTAGTATTGAAGATGATGCTGGTAGGAAGAAAAGAAAAAGGAAAGTAAAACTGGGGTGAGAGTGGGAGATGACAAGGAGTTTTGAGATTGATTGGGTATCAAAGTACCCATTCATTGAACCAGTCCCAAACAATGATGAACAACCAATAGAATGCAGGTGTAAGATTTGTAGCTAGAAAACTAAAAGAGAGAAGAAGATGCAGCTAAAGCTTGACACAATAGAAAAGTATATTGGTAAGGTTTATGAAAAAAAGATCATAGACAGAAAGGAAACACTAGTAGTAAGATGGAAATCAAAGGAAGAATGTCTTCATGTTAAGTATGCAGCAGAATATGAAGAGCATAACCACAAAATGACACTGATTGGTAATAGTGGTTTTGGAAATACAATCAAGGTTGGACTTGAACATGCAGCGAAAGATGCAAACCTGGCAAAGATTGTTTAGATGAGTGTTATTTTTCATATTCTGTCGAGAGGGCATCCTATGAAATATTTCCCAGAATTTAGTAATTTATTCTTTTTTAAATGTTCCTCACTATCCTATGTCACATTGGTCGATAAACGTTGGATGGGAAATGGAAAAATGTCTTGCTGAGGTGGAAAAGCAAAATTTACAAGAGAGTATAAAAGAGTAAAATTTTATTTCATCATCCATAGATGAAGTTACTGCAGTAGATAACACTGCTTGGGTTTGTATGCATGTGTATACCATAAAAGAACACGTCCACCGAGCTCATCTACTCTATGTTAGTAAAATGAGGGGCAATTCAACAGCAGAAAATTTATATTTGGAAGTTAAGAAAGCTTTGAATGAAATTTCTTGTATGGATGACTTGACAATTGCCAAGAAATTTGTGTGTGTTGGAGTTGATGGAGCTGCAGTAATGCAAGGTCAAAGGACTAGTCTTTGCGCGAGATTACAAACTAGTATTGCACCATACATGGCTGGCATTCACTGCATGGCCCATTGAATGGATTTAGCATATAGAATTGTAAGCGATTTCCCTACAGTGTCAAAAGTTGAAGATCTGGTCCATGAGCTCCACTCATACTTCTGCCGAAGTACTAAACATTTTGCAGAATTTTAGATTTTTGCAGAGGGAGTAACAATAAGAAACAAGCTTCTTAGGGATGTTGAGACCAGATGGATCTCCTTGCATGGACCAGCAGAATGAATTCTAACAGAATATCAATCCTTGATCGGACTAATATATGAGCAACGCCTCACAGTAGATAAATCTCCTGATCTCTTACATAAGTTAAGTGATATAGAGACTCTGTTAACTTTAGCTAGTCTTCTCCCCTTGCTAGATTCAATGAACAGACTTGTTAAGAAAGCCCAAGATAGAACTATGTATATCAATGAGTATAGCACTCTACGTAAAATGACATGCTTGAGCCCGGATGGTCTATATTTAGGTCTAATAGGGCGAAGCCCAAAATTTTTTAGGTGGCAGATAATTACAGATTTGAATCATGCTAAAAAAATTTTACATTTCAATACAAAAAATGAGTTATGTGTCTTTGTAAAAGGATTTCAGATACCAATGCACCAATCTAAGATGGGCAAGCGAGGCAAAGCACTACCAGTTAAAAAAGAAGATTTTGACAGGATTGTTAAATATGTTAGTGATAATTTGAAGTCTATTGCATATGAACTTTCAACTGAGATTCATGAAAGATTCCCTCAAGAAGAAATACTTGAAGCCATGGGTTGTGTGTATCCTCAATTTTGGCATTCAATTGGAGATAATCCAAATGACACAAAGGTGTTTCATAAAAAAATAGAGGAATTGATATTGACATTTTCAAAAGATGCATATTGCAATGGACAACCAATAGAAGTAATTTTAAATTCAGATCATCTTAAGAAACAATGTACACACTTTGCATTGTTTATGAAACAATAGTTGGTTGACTTGGAGAATCCATTTGAACCTGGATCAATCACAAGGCTTTGGAAAAGGATAGATCAAAGTGAAGCATTGTGTATTGCAATACCAAAATATTTGAAACTTGTTGATTTATGTGAAACAATGATATTGGGGTTGGTGGAAGATGAGAGAGTTTTCAGTGCATTAGGGCTTTTGAAATCAAAGATCAAAAACAAATTAGATAAAAATTTGGAAACTTGCTTGAGGTTGTTTGTAACTCGGTATAATGTTAGAGATTTTCCATATGATAGGGCACTGGCAATCTGGAATTCCATGCATGAAAGATGAGGGTTGTGCAACACTTCACAAGCTGGTGGTGCTACTGCTAGTGCTAGTGCTGAGACAAATGATGGATCATAGACTCAGAGCGAGCATGAAAACAAAGAAATTTTTGAATACCCGACTCAAAAGGAATATGAACCTGTTAGTACTAGCCAGTTTCCAGATCTTGAGTCCATTTGGGATATAGAAGCCTCGGACTGAGTCACTAAAGTGAATTAGCAGTCAGTTTATAGGTATTTATAATTATACTACAATTCTTGAGTCATATTACAATTTCAATTTGCAATACTATAGTTGTGATTGATGATTTTTGATATTGTATTCCTTGAATTTGTCAATCAGAACGAATACTTATTTCATATTTTTAATTGTGAATTTGAATTATTAGTAAACAATTAGAATTTATTTTCTGAATTATTAGTAAATTGGTTCCACATTATGTTGAACATGAAATGCAACAATTTGTGTCACAAGATCCATAAAATTATTCATATTGCATAACTGTTAGAACCTTTCTACTTTTCTACATTAAATGCTTAACATGATGTTCATGGTGATTAGGGTTTTGTGTTTGTTTTTTGTCTTAGTTGGCTAGTAAACTGAAGTTGTCGTGTGTTGAAAACCTGAGTTGTCCTCTCTTTATTTGTCAATGTCAATGTCAAGTGTGGTCAAACGGTTGGTCAAACAATGAGACATGTTTAATGTTTCATCTCTAACTCGCAGATAAATTTCATGTTTAACAATTTAAGTGGCGAATTAGCGAGTGTTGGTTTGGGTTTAAATCGTGAGGTCTCTAGTTTTTTGGGTGTTAGCATTTTATGTTAGCGAGCTGGATATTGTTAATGAAATTGCTTTGGTCGTGAGGTCTCGAATTGGTTTGATGCCATGCATTATAGCCACGAGAGTTACTGAGTAAGTCATTAATAGTCTATGTGCCACTATTCATGCTGGTATATGAAGGTAATTAACATAAAACATCAATTTTTGTTGGTACTCGTTGGGTTGCTGCGGTCAAGAGATAAATAGTTTTGAGATTTTATGGTTATCGCTAGCTCACAGGTCCTTTATCATCAAGTCAGTTTAAGTCGTGAGCTTGTGAGTACTGGGAGATTTTAGTTGTCGCTACCTCGTAAGATGTTTTGCACTTGACCATTTTATGCTGCGAGGTTGCGACTGGGTGTGATTTTATGTTATCACAAGGTCGCGAGGTGTTCGCGGTTAAGTCATTTTAATTTGCGATCATGCGATGTGGTTGGTATCGTAGCTTAGTTGGTTTCATCGCTTGCTCATAGGTTTTGAAGTTATTTAGCATTTTATGTTGCGATCTGGTAACAGGTAAGTTTTGGTATGATTTTGTGGTCATTGCATGCTCGTGGGTTTGTAAGTCTTAAGTCAAAAAGTGTTGTGAGCATGCGATGGCGGTTAAGTGTCTTGTTGTCACGGGATTGCAAGGGTTTAAGTCAAGTTAATTTTTGATTTGCGAGCTTGCGATGAAATAAGTTGTTTTGTTAGATTTGTAGTGGTCGCTAGCTCGCAGGTAAAGAAAGAATATTACAAATGTTGTTGTGAGGTTGCGACTGAAGGGCTTGATGAAGATCAACGGTTGTTGCTCACTCACAAGATTCTTTGAGGATTCGTAAAAGGGGTTGTGAGCTTGCAATTAAGAGGATTTGGTAGCATTGTCACTAACTCGTCGGTTACTTTCCAAATTGCTATAACCCATTGCGAGTGTGCGATTAAAGATGGGGATTGACACGTGGACTTGTTTACTGGGTTCTGTAAAACTTTTGAATTCAAATTTCACTCGAGTACTTCAGCTTTGAATTAATGCCACAGTAGCTAGTTCATCCAAGTGTGGCAATTAATGAGCCTTGAGAGAAGTGACGACGGTCAAATACCATAAATTGCATGATCGAGCTGAGATTTTGTATAATTACATTAATGCATTCTATCTTTGAGGTAATCCAGTGAATTAAGATTTGCAACAACGTTGGAGAATTCAAAGTGTTGGGTGTGGGAAAATTTTAGAAAATTGGTTAATCTTTTCTCCTGCAGCTAAAATGAGCAAGGCGACGAGTGGAACTGGAGGTTCCAAGCCCAAGGCCACTAAGGAAAAGAAGGATAAGAAATACAAAGAAGAATTTGTAGATTTGCTGCTAGGGACTTCCATTGCTTTGAATACAAATGATTTGGCATGGAAAGATTTATGGAGCCAATATAGAAACCCGGCCACGCTTCATATGACTGGTTCTTCTTTGTTTCATTATTTATGGAATAAGAGGGTTAAGGGTGTCCCGATGTCAAACCCTTGGGATTTAAATATGGCAAAGTTAATTGTGCCAGATGTGTATGTTGATGTGGATTTGATCAAAGAGTTGGCCAAATGCTATTGCCCAATATCTAGGGTAATCAGAAGAAAGAACCAATCTGCCCTAGTTTCAACTAACAGAGCTAGCTTTGTTGAAGCTTTCCACATTACTGGTGCTGCATGTACATATATAGATTTGGAGCAGATTGCAGAGGATTATGACAAATACAAATGTATTATCAAGAAGCATGCAATGCCCAAATGCATGCCTAGGGTGAATAGGAAACCAGTTATAATTCCAGATAGTATCGAACCACCATTTGACATCACACCTTTCCACCATTATATGCATTATACAATCTATGGATTATGCAGAGTGTTGGGTTTTGATGGAGATTCAATAGTGTCAGCTGAATTACTGATGATGGCTATGGGCATTCAACACCCAAATGTTAACAAAGATTACGATTATGTGGGCTATGTGGTTGAACACATTTATAATGCTCTAGTTGAAATTCAGAGTCGTGAACCCAACCCTACATTCAAGCATTATTCATTGCTGATGCATTTAATCTTGTTTAATAATGTTGAGTTCATGGATAAAGAATTGGAGATTTTCAAATAAGAATTGGGTGTCTTAATGCCAATACAAAGATGGACCCAGGTTTGGGATAGTAGTTCTCCCCATTCTTCTTTCCTTTTCTTTGAAAATTGGATTGTTTTGCCAATTATGGAAATGCTAGGAATAAATAGGGAACAATTGTCAATTAATGTTAGGAGAGTTTTGAGACCTTACCAGTATGTTCCAAACTGGTCTATTTCACATAATTGGGGGGAGTTTTTCTTTTTTCATAACTTTACTGTGATCAGAGTCTATGGGTGTCCTCAGCCTCCCATATTTTACCAAAATTTGTTCCAATTAGGATTGCTTTTATGGAGTTTGTTTGTCAATTGACCCTAGTTGAAAAAGAATACCTTGACAAACATAGGAAGGGTTCTCTTCTTCCTAGGATTTGGGTTGTGTCTAATTTTACCATTGGTAGGAGTTCCTTTGATGAAGTCAACAATTTCCTTAAACAGTATAGGTTGGTTAATGTTGTGTCTAGATTATGTGATCCTGAACAATTTATTAAACGTGCATTGCCAAAAATGACACCTTGGGCCACAATAAAGGACCATTAACCACTAGATGATGAAAATGTGGTTAGAAATTTGCTGAGAAAAGAGGAAGTACAAGAAAGGAGAAGAAAATGGAAAAATTTGATGAGAGTTGAAGTAGAATTGAAGGTTGTTGACCCTAGTTTCTCAAGTTTTTGCCCTAATAACCTGTACCTGGATAGGATTAACGTATCTGATTGGATCACATATGATGAATGTAGACGAAGAGCTTATCACTAAGGCCATGGGGATGACTACGGAGGGTATGAAATTTTACAGGGACAGAGGGATATCAGATAAGGCTGCAGACAAGTTTCCTGTTACGAATGGTGAGAGAAGAAAGATGATCAAAATTGACAACTCCTACCACTCCTCGAAGAGAATTTGCAGGCCATGGAGGTTTGTCTTATTTGCTTCTATTGAATATATTACCTTAGATGGTAGGTTTACCAGGGCTTATGGGCATCACTTTATCCTTCTTAACCATTTATGTCATGGTGAAAGGGTTAGCCTTCCCTATTACCTGGCCTGTTCAATGGATCATACTATAAAGGAGATCCAGAAGGACCCTAAAGGTGATCATGCCCTCCACCAGGGGCTCATGGTCTTGGTTTATAAAATGCTAAAGGGGAAGTGCATTGAAAAGCCTATTAAAGGCAAAAATGCCAGAGATGAGACTACGGAAAGTAAGGATAGTGGTTTCAACTTTGATTCTGAGACTGAGGGAGAGTTGGAAGAAACTAGAAAAAAAGGGAGGATTAGGGCTAAGAAGAGGAGGATTATTGTGGAATCTGAAATGTCGGACTCTGAAACTGATTCCCTTGAGGAAAAACCTGTTAAAAAGAGGAAAGGGAAAGCCTCTAGAAAGAAGGCTCAGAAAAAGAACACTAAAAAGGGTAGCAATTCTGATCTCAATTATGTTCTAGTTGAGTCTGAGGAGGAGGATGATGATAATAAGAGGATTGATAGTCAGGACAAAGAAGGGGAGGGTAACCCGGTTAAGGATAATTTGGAAACTGTGGAGACCGTGAAAACCACTAGACTGCATAACAAGGAAAAAGGGGGTCAAAGTGATAGTGGTGACAAAGATACCATTAAGGCTTTCTGTGAGACCAGCACAACTTTGGTGAAGGATATTAATAGTTTGAAAACAGATACACAGGCCATGGCAAGAATTACAGTTGGTGACAAGCCCTTGGTGGAGCATGTTAAAGAGTTAGTGGTCGTCCTGCATAATGCGCAAGCTATTGAATGTATGGTTGGAAAAATCTTAGACATGGAGAAAAAGGTCAATGAGATGGGAGATAGAAAGGAAATGGACAACAAACTGAAAGATTTTGGCAGCAGAATTGACAAGATGGAGCACAATGTCAAGCAGCTTGCTGATCAAAATTTCCAAATTCTTAAATCTTCGATGGACAATATGAACATCTTTATCAACAGGTATGCGAACAATGCAGAGAAGGAAGGTGATAAAGAGCAGGTGAAGAAGAAGGGTCATGAAAGGAGGACCAGAGCCAACACAAAGAATAAGGTCGACATCGAAGGTCGTGAGCTGGAGGATATGAAGACCTCAGCGAACAATATGAAACAAATGGTTGTTCACGCTGAGGAGATCCTGAATAGTATTTAGTTCCAGTTGATGTCCTTGGTTCTGTCTCTTTGTTGTCTTTTGCTTTCTTGTTGTTGTATGTTCCGAGTTTTATGTAATTAGGTAATGATGTTTTAAGTTGTGCCCTTCCGATGGGTTCATTTTGACTTTTTGAAGTGATCAGGCACTTTTTTATGCTTTTCTGTTCTCCTGGCTTATAAAAGGTTCAAGTACCTTTCAAATACTTGTTTTTACTTAATCAAAACATAATGTTGAGTTTATATGAAACTCTGATGGAACAAATGCCTCAAATTCCAGAAGTGGCTACTCAGCAGCAAGACCCCCAAGATGGACATTCTTCACATGGCAAGAGGCTACTTAGTGTGTCTGTTGATGATGTAGGGAATGGGGATGAAGTTTAATCTACCCGAGTGCCAACTGCAAAGAAACAAAAAACCAAAGAGGTCGGTACAATTGTGAGGAGAGACCCTGCTAGAGCAATTGTTATAGAACAAGGACACTACTTTCATCAAATAAGGACACATCTCAGAGAAGCAGGGCAGAATGAAGAACATGGAGAAACAAATGAAGCCCTTGCTCAATGCTTTGATGAGCGTGTAATGTCATCAAATGAGTTCATGAAAGATGATGACTTTATTAAGTCAAATTAATTTAAAAGTTTTTTGACAAGGTTGAAACAAAATCAATTAAGACAAAATCTTATCATAGAGGAAGGAAATGTAGAAAAGAAAGAGGAGATCATCAAGGCACTGTAGGAATATGATCCTGACAAGGAGAAAATATATGTGGAACAGGCAAGACAATTGATTAAGAGTACTAGTATGATTATGATGCCTGACTGGGATATCCAGTCTATTTTTATTATTGATCAGATTAGGAAGCAAGAGGACCCAATGTTTAAAACTGGATTTGAAATTGGAGATGTAATAAGAGGATCAGGATTTAATCCTAAGTCAAAGACACTTGCTGCTTGGTCTTTGGCCCCTTCCACTCAAAATCCCCACCTTCTAAATATCCAAGTAGAAAAGAAAGCTGACAGAATGATCTGAAATTTGCATAACACAACTGACACGGAGATTTCCTCATTTTTTACTCAAGTTTCTTTCATGAATTTATCAAAAACAGAGGATTTGTCAAGAAGATACATAGAAACATATAGCCAATTGATTGCATTATCTAAAAAATATGAAGAGACATTGATGAAGAAGGGCGCTCTGGAGGAAGAGTTAGTGGAGTTGAAAGAAAAAATTGCAAATGAGCCCCCTCCAATACAAATTACAAAACAAGTACAAGAAATACCAGCTGATGTGACAGCAAAAATGGAGGAATACACAGAGAAAATTGAAAAGCTTGAAAAGGAACAAAATGTCAAGGCTATCTCTGTTGTGTTAGGAATTCTGAAACATGGGATTAATGTATTGAAAGGAAAATTGATGGTAGTGCATGATTTGCACATTTCTTTGAAAGAGGCAAGTAAAACATCCTTTGAGGCTGTCACTTTTCTTGGACCTTTGTTCAATGTTTGGTCAGGAAGAAGTAGATTAATGGATAAGCTAGATATTGCAATGATGTATAGTGACAAGTTCCCTCCCAAGATCAGTGACACTAAAGACATGGTGGAGGTAATGAATGCAGCTTATGCATTTTTCACAGGGAAGGATGTGCTTATAAATGAAAAATTACAGACATTTGGGGAAGGTTATAGTAAATTGGTGCCTTCAATTTATGGTAGTAATGGAGATTCGAAATCAGTTTCTGATTGGCCAGTGAATTTGATTTGATTTTGGAGGAAGAAGAAATAATCAAGCATATAGATGAACAGGTTGATGTTGATTTCCTTAACGGTATGCTTGATTCACTGTTTAAGGTTGAGGTTGACCATGCAAAGTTTATTGTTGAGGCTAGGGAAGTTACAAATGCCAGATGGACAGATTCAGTTGCAAAGTTGGAAGAGATAAATGCATTCAGTTGGCCAACAGACAAAGAGGTGGACAGGTGGCAAGCCATGCTAAAGCAAAAGAAGAAATGTTAGGTTGCTACACAAGATTCCTCACAGTAATTCTAAGCTTGTTGAATCCTCATCTTATAAAAGGATTCTAAGATTAATTTGAGAGGGATGGCCACTTTTTCTTTTTGATCAGTAGAGAGGGATGGCCACTTTTTCTTTTTGATCGGTAGACAGGGATGGCCAGTTGACCACTTTTATTGATGTTGAAAACTCTGATATAGTTATAATAGTTCAACTGTTCAAGAATTTGATAAGTGCATAGTTGAATCGCATTTTGAATTTACTTTCTGATATCATTATGAATATAATATCAATATCATTTACAGTTTAAGATCTTCGCATAATTGTCTTTATGTTGAATTTATGTTTTTACTGTGAATTGAATGGTCAAGGGTTTTTCAGTTTACCAATGAATCTGGGTTGTGTATGTAATAGTATATTCATTCCTATTTATCTGCAAATGAATCTTATTGAAGTTTATTATCAGGTTGTCTTTGAATTGTAAGTGACTCTATGCCCTAGAATAAGGCACTCGTCTGTTGTCTTGATGTTGACTTGGTTAAGTGACCTTCCAATTATAATAGTTGATTCATTATGGGTGAATATGTTTTCTTGTTTTCCTTTAATTATGAAATTGTGATTTGTCTATAACATCTATCATGGAATTGGATCCTCAAAAGATATTCCCTTTAATTGAGTTGCATGCATGTTTTACTAATTACGTTGTATTCCTATCTATTGTGGTGTTTGATACTTTCATTCTTAATACTCTTATGATTTTATATGCTATGGATGTTTATGTAATACATATGGAGGTGTTCTATGACTATCATGTGCATGTTTTCCCTCCTCCATAAAGTTGGAATTTACTCATACCTATAATCCGCCCACCAATTACAATGAGGTGAATCCTTAATATGATTCCAGACTAGCATAATTTTTGCATTCCTGGGCATAATAGGAAGCAGTAAATGAAAAATTACATACACCATAACAATGCAACAAATGAAAAAAGTTAAAACTCATGATTCTGATCATTTGAAAGAGATAGAATTATACACCGGAGAGAAATAGATCAGAATTTAATTTATATTGAATAAAATTACTACTTCCGTCAACCATCACAAAATAAATTTATATATAATTCCTTCAAGAACCTGCACAAAGCTTGACACTAAATTCTTTTCATTTGCTCTATAAATGACTATACAACTTTCTCCCTTCACCTAGAGTCTAGAATCACTACTGGAACCAGAAAAGGAACCCCAATGACTATACAGCTTGCAAAACTGCTTGAGCCATGCCATTATCACCTTGATGCCTTCAGATGGAATGTGAGATGTTATGTTTTGTCCAATAGATCATTTCCAAATAGAGGAGGAAGCCTTCATGCCCAGGAACAGAGAAAATAGAAAGAGGAGCTCGAGCCTTCATGCCCACAATCAGGGAAAGTGGAAAGAGGAGCTTTAGGGTAAATATAATATGTTGGGGAGGGGTTGCAACTTCCATGTCCTCACAAAGATGACTGGCTGCCACTCCCCACCCAAACAAATCCTTCTTTCATTCCTCTGTGGGCTCCTTCTTCAAACCCCCTGCCATCTTGTGGCAGAGTAGAAGGTAGAGGATGTGTCATGCTTGGCCTTTCTTGATAAGAAAAGGCTTTCACACCCCCTTTGACAATCCTTCTCACTTTCACAACCCCTCTGACAATAAATAAACTCACATAGGAGAAAACCAAAAAAAACCCATCTGGTATCACTGAGCACACAAAAAATCCATGCACGATCCTACTCAAACATCATCTTCCTTTCTGAGGAGAAAACCACTCTCAGAAAATGAAAAAGGTGTCTTTTCTCTTCTACCAATTAAGTCACCACTCCATTGTATTTATAACCTTTTAACACTTCATTTGGTGATGCTCATTCACGTGAAAAATCATCATTTTGGTGTTTTTCAACATGACCGTAGACTCTAGAAGTCATGCCTATCAAATCAACTACATCCTACTAAGGCTCATCTATTTTGAGCGATTTTGTTCTGATTTTATTCCTCCTTGATTGGACAAATTCTGCTTTAGAATCCCTGACAACAAGCAACCTGAGCTCTGATTTCTCAAAGAAATCTATGATCTCCCATCTCTAACTCAGAAGCTATCCAATCCTTTTATGCCTCTGAAACCATCATCCTCACTTGTCTAATCAACCTCGACTCAAGAGAAACCTTCAAACTAGTCCATCAGGAATGAGTCATCATCCAAGCCTTAAAAATTCCTTGTACATATTAGCTTGCCACCACAGTTGTCGTTAGCTCTCATGTTTGTTTTATGTTAGCATTTTTAGGTTGCAACCTAGCGACCAGATAGTTTATGGTTAAGTTTTACGGTTATCGCTAGCTCGCAAGGTAAAATGTCTAAAGATGTGATCAATCCGCGAGCTGGCGACAAGTTGGTTTGGGTTTACATTGCGAGCTCTCTAGATTTTTGGGTGTTAGTGTTTTATGTTACCGAGCTGGAGATTGTTAATGAAATTGCTTTGTTCGCGAGGTCTCGAGTTGGTTTGATGTCATACATTATAGCCGCAAGAGTTAGCGAGTAACTCATTTCATACAGTTGTCGCTAGCTCTCATGTTTGTTTGATGTTAGCATTTTTAGGTCGTGAGATAGCGACTAGACAATTTGTGGTTAAGTTTTATGGTTATCGCCAGTTCGCAAAGTTAAATGTTTGAAGACCTGATCAAGCCGCGAGCTTGCGAATGAAGTGCTAGCAGTTAAGAGATAAACAATTTTATGTTGGCGAGTACGTGACAAGGGTTAAAGTTACCATTATCTCCAAGTCATTGTGATGACGAGGAGTTAACATTTTGTGGTCGAGAATTGGCGAGTGGCAGTTTAGTTTCCCTCAGTCGCTAGATCTTGAGGTTATGAAGGCTTAGCATTTTCAGCTTGCGAGTTGGAGATAGAGTCGTAAGGGCTTGTCGCTAGGTAGTGAGATTTTCTAATGGGCAGTATTTCACGCAGAGAGTTGACGACTGTGTGCCACGTGTTTTAATGATTTAATATCTTAAAATCACCAATTTTTTTTTTTATGGTTTGAAAATAGGTTGCAATCGCCAATATTTTATTTTTATGGTTTGAAAATAGGTTGAAATTGACAATATTTTTTTTTAATGCTTTGAAAATAGGTTGAAATCGCCAATGCATATATTTTTCTGGTTTTAAAAACATTACAATTCGCCCATGCAAATATTTTTTTGGTTTTAAAAACATTACAATTCGCCAAGATTTTTCACAAACTTTGAGCGATCACAGCTAATTCGCCAATCAAGATTATTATTTTTTCTCCGTAAACCGCAAAAATTCGCCACTAAAATTAAAATTTTCCTCGGGAATTATACAGCTTTCGCCAGGTTTTTACACCTTGTCCAAGGGGGGGGTTTCTTAAAGTTTTCCCTGGCCATGATTTTTTCATTGGCGCGCTTTATGAGGCATAAAAATCTATATGGTTGTACTTGCAAATGCGTCAGAAATTTTTTGTCAAAAAAAAAAAAAAAAAATTTAACCCTTTATGCCCTAAAAGAGGAGTTTTTTTTCTTTTGGTCGTAACTTGGTCATACGGAGGCATTTTTCAACAAACCTTATATCGTCAAAAATATCTTTCTGTGCTCTATCCAGATCTAGAGGTTTATATTTTTTATTTTGTTTTTTTGATGGTGTTTTTTGCTGTCAAAGCCAGAGGTTCATTTTTGCACTCTAGGAGACATAACTTGAGCATCCGAACTCCATTTTTCAAAAAATTTATATCATTGGAAAGCTTGTTCTGTGTTCTTTCTATTCATATGATTTTTCTTTCTAGATTCTACTCCAGGTATATTTTATTCATTTTTCTTTTCTTTTTAGCACTCTAGTGAATATCTTGGATGTTTCAGGTCTTGGGATCTCTTTCTTTGAGTAGGATGTCTCGTCTTTGGTTGTTCTTTCTATTTCCAGTCTTTTGTCTCTTTTGATCATTGTAGCATTTTATTTATGCAAACGCACTAAGATAAAGTACCACCATGCATTGTATACTTGGGATCTTGCACATCTTGTGCCTTATTGTACATGCACTACTTATAAAGTGTCATGGGGGGTTGATGTTTGCCTTTGTTTGTCATCTACCTTTTTCACATGAGTGTTCCTTTCATGACATTATCCTCATGATGTGTGTCAAGTGAGTGTTCCTTCCATGACACTATGTACTTTCTTTGCACCTTCGATGTTCCTGGTTCTTCATCATGCAGTTCTTGTTAGTCATTCTTTTTAGTGTACCTATCCCTCTCCCTTTTCAGCATTATGGGGAGGTTTGTCTTGTTGTTCTAATGTTTCCTTGGTTTGATTGATTAGCTCTTTAGGCTTTAGTGTTTCATTCCATATGTATCTTCGAGTTCAATTGTTTGCCTTTATTTGCCATCTAATTCAAGTAGTGTCATTTGAGGGAACTCGTGGAGATTACAATCTTCTCTACCTGGTCATGTTCTATTTCAGTGGAGGTTCTTCAGAACAGAAGTTACTCTTTGATAGTGTTTGCAGCTATTTCATGCTTCAGTGGTGTTCTTCATTCTCTTCTTTTTATTCCTATCTTCTAGAACACTCTTGTTTGGAGGCTTCTTTGTTCTTCACTTGAGCTTTCATCTCTTCTTGGAGAGGAGTTTTGTTCCCATAGGTTTTTCTCCTTTTTTCTCCACTTTACAGAGATTTTATTGTACTTGGGTACCTCATCAGGCCCAGTTGTTGGGATCCATTGTTGCTTTCCTACATTTTTTACATGATTTTTTAGTCCTTAGTTGTTTTTTAGCTACTCCCTAAGTTCATCTTAAGGGGGGTTGTTGGAGTTATCTTTTATTAGCTAATAATTATTTATTTAATTATTAGTCTATTATACTCCATGCTTAAGCTAAACTTAGGAATCTTATAATTCTTTAGGGTTTTCTCCTTTAGGGTTTTGAGTATCCTTTTATAAGGATTTTGTCTTTGTATTTTTCATAACAACTGTAATTATTGAATTGCATTCTTCTTGCACAATCAATATGACTCCTCTTTTCTACATCTTTGAATTATGGCCTCCATAGTTTTTTTTGCTTATGTCCTTCTATGACAGGTTTGCATGCAGGTGATCTTTGGGAGCTGTAGAGTTGATTTTTCCTTAGCTCCAATACACACAAAGTGCATAAAACAAGGATTTTTTTTTGTTAAAGAAATCTTTGAAATGAAACTATCTAAATTTGAAAATCAAAATCAGAAATATGCAAGTGTAAGAAGAGTCAGGTTCACCAAAATGTAATGGGTGGAAAATTAGGGTTTCACAAGTTATGCTTTGTAAACTAGGAAATGGACTAACTTTCACAAACATTAAATTAAAATGAGTATGAACTCAACAGATCCAACCTCAATTTTATTAAGAAGGGAGTTGAATTCTTATTGAGATCATATTTCCCCTTTTGTATGAGTTGAAGTTATGTCTAAATTAGGTTTTGAATTGCCAATGCTAAATCTATAACAAACAGTGACAAATTGAAATTTAATGATGAAAACGAAATGTTGCAAAAAGTGAAAAAAGATGTAAGTTGAGATTTGAGCAGGAGGAGAGGATCAAAGCCTATACCTAAAAATTTAGGAAAATTTGTCAAGACTAGGGCGTTGGTGCCCTAGTCCTCCGACAACATCCTGGTCCCTCTTCACTGCCCTGGTCCTGAGGTGTCTCCATTTTTTTTGCAAAAGGCAATTCACTTTGTCTTGGTCTCCTCTGTCCTTTTATACATGCATGACTCCCAAATCCACCACCTACAGACCAAAAGAAGGGAAATTTTGTTGTGGATAGGGGTTTCCCTTAGGTCAAACCCCAAGTTTGGAATCAACCTTAATTGAAATAGAAATTGAAATTGAATTGAAAAGAAAGATCTTTCCTTTTGAGGGAAAGGGATTGAAATGCTTGAATGTAGATGATTATACCTTCAATTGGTGATGTAATGCTCTTAGGATAAGTCCTTCATGTGTTGATGCAATAACATGATAAATCACACAAAATCCATCATGAAATCATAATTGAAACATAAGTTGAAGATGCCTTGATGTAGTTTATTTCTCCTTGAATCGGATATGCTCTTGAATTGATGATAATGCTTGCATAAAGTGTAATTGATATATATATGAAATGAATTGAGAGAGATGCCTTATATAGGGATTTCATAATTAAAATAACCATTAGGCCAACTTAGAATTGATATAATTTCACAAAAACCAAGATTTAAACATTATAATACCGTCAAAACATGATCTTGAAATTCGGGAAGAAAAAGTCAAGACCATGGTGCCGCACCATGGTCTAACTGACTTTTTTTTCAAAATTTTTAAGGATGCAAGGTATTGTCATTAAAAATTTAATCCGATCTTGGTGCGACAATCCAAGGTGTTTAGATATGCGAATTTGAGCCTTGAATGTTGAAATAGAACCTTATCAAGATTTAATTAATTAATTGATTAAAGGAGATAAAATAAAAAGGGGCACACTTAGGGTTAAGGCCCCAATTTTATAATGTGTGGAATGATAAGAGAGGACTTTATATTTAATTAAATTAATAATTAAATTCCTAACAAAATTATTTAAAATGCAAAATGCAACACACAAAGGCTGAAATAGAGGTGTTGGCTTGGGGTATATGGTTTTGTAGGGCCAAGGAACTAGACTATGTTTATATAGAAGGTGATTCCTTTATTTTGTATCAATGTGGTTAAAAAGAGGGATTCAAAACTAGAAATTGAAATCATGGCTCCAAAATATTTGGGAGTGTTTGGAAAGGCTAAGGGATTTCATGATCTCCCATATTTAATGGGAAGCCAATGAGGTGATTGATTTACTGAAAAATCAAGGGTTGATCCAAGATTTGACTTAAGTCGTGGATGATAGTCCAAGGATATGGCTAGGGTTGAATGACTTGTTGTTAAAAGAGGGGTCGGTGGTGGGTGAAGGTGGTAAAAAATATGGTAAAGGGGGACAAATGAAAAGGTAAAGAAGGGTTGATGACACCCATAGAAAAAAAGTGTGCTTTGACAATGCCCTTATGCACACACATTCTTAGATGGATTTACATGTCTTATTGGGGTCTTTGAGTTAGTTCCTAACTTGTGCAACCTTGAGGTAGGGGATACATCAAGGGGATTGGTATGTTAGCAGTCCTCTTCATATGATGGAGAGCAATATTTCTTCCAAAGTATTGAGGTCTAAGATATATATGCACCATTTGATTGAAGAAGTGACCTTTGGTGGAGTTAGGATGTAGACGAGAGTCCACAATGAGATAACATCTTGTCCCATTTGTGCAAGATGATGCATGGCCCCCTAGTTAGGAAGTCAAAGCAGTGATCACCTTAATCTATCTTGGGATAAAAGATGCATTAGGTGTACCTTTACAGGGATTTATAGGTTCACACATGGCAAAGGGAGAGATAAATAGGAATGACAAAAGAGCTGAGAATGAGAATGGGTTGCATATGCCTAGAGAAAGGGATAGAAGAACAAATCAATAGGTTGTTTATATTGTTAAACAAATCAAATAGGGAGTTCGTAATTGATACTGTATTGGTCAAGGGGCATGGGCAAGTGGACACCTGCACAATGGGAGAGTTTATAAAATATATTTTTTGAATGTTGCTTATATCATTGGAGAATCACTGTAGGGGATCAAATTTGAACAATTCTTGGTGGCATGCAATAACTATGATGCGGTGGTGGATGCTATCTGCACAATTATTGTTAGGTCAGTGGTTGGGCTGATTGTGAAAAAAAATTATTCTAGTGTAGTGATTTGTGGAAGCGAAGCATAAAAAACTTGGAGGATGTTCAAAGGAGTTAAAAATAGCAATTTGTTTCTTATGATGCAAAATAACTCATGGAAAATTAGATCTTTGAATTTGTCAAAAAAACACATTGTCGAAGGCCCCTATTTCACAGTCTTTGGGATCTAAAATTTACCTAACTTGTGTTCTTGCAGGAGGGGTATTATTTCAAAACTACTAATAATATTGGTGCAGGAACTCTGGCAAAGATTTGATGTTAAAATTGTTTGGTTTGTCTTCTTAGTCTAGCAGACACTTCAATTGGTGCACTAAAATTGAACCAATGTCTTTTGTATCTTGAGCAATAGGCTCTTTCTATTCAATCTTTAGAGGGTCTGCCTCCCCATGTGGTCACTGAGGCTACTAGTGAGGAGGGAATGACCCAAGTGGTAGCAAGGCAATACCCCCTCTTCTGAACCACTATAAATAATTGTATCCATGGTGAAAGCCATGTGTAACATGTGCTGATTAGTCCATACTGACACTATGTCTTCCCATAAACCCATTTGATCAAATTTGTTTGATCAATAGTAGGGCGTAACCCCTACCGGCTGGGAGCCTTCTATATTTACAGAGCTGAAAGTGTTGCATGTATGGCCACACAAGCGGATGACCTTACTATCACCTTTTGTTTTAGAAAACCAAAATCCTTTTAGTTATTGGGGTGGGAGGTCAGACCTCTGGAGCGACCCACACACATACGGTTCTTCATAGAGATACAAAGTTTTTCATGGGGAGTTTTCGTGGGGACTAGTGCTTGGATTCCCCAAGAAGTGAGTGCCGAGGGTGGAGCCAGTGGGGTCAATTACCTAAGTATCCGCTTTGAATAGCATAGCCTCAGGGGAAACCCCTATGGTATCAACAACTATTGTCCTCGCCAACCATAGGAATTGTGCTTGTCTTCTTTTAAACATTCAAGACCAAACATCAAAACATTGTGTCTTGTGTGTCTTCAAGTGTATGAAAAACATTTTTACATCAAACAACACACTTTTCTTTATCATTTTGAGTCTAAACACTTGCAAACATTGAGTCCTCATCAACATTGTGTCCTCTTGTCATGAAAAACAGTCATAAATTCAGATTTGGTCACAACAACAACTTCACAAATTGGAAAAAATGCACTCAGGTTTTAGAAATGCATCTGTGTCAGACAGAAACATGCCTGTGTACTGTAACCGCGTCTGTGTATGACAGAAATGCATTTGTGTCATTGTATCAAATTGTATTCACAAGATCCTCAGAAACATGTTTGTGCAGTATCTAGTAAAGTATGTGTTGGGTAACCACATCTGTGAAGTATACAGGAATGACTGTGTTCAGTATTGGGAAAATTTATAGTCCAGCAAACAAGAGCAATCAATTTCAGAATTCTTGAGCTTCCTAGGTTATTTCTCTAGGTTTCATCTAGAATTCAGCCTATTTTTGGGTCTCACAAAGTTCATCATTGCCTTACACCTTGCATTACATTCACATTTGTCTAAACTTGAGTCAAAAGGTCACTTGCTTGTCCTCATCTTTCTTTGTCAACACAATACATACAACAACATTTTGCTAAGTGGTCCTTCATCAAGGTCTATCACCTTTGGGTCTCATTTGGTCTTACTTAGAGTCAAGGTCAACTTACCTCATCCAGAGATCTATCATCTCTTTGGAAGCCAAACCTACTCTACTACATACATACTTGGTCTTACACTTTGGACATTGCAAGTATACCTTAGATTCATTTACATTCACCTAACTCTTGGTCTTCCATACTCTTTCCATTTTCTTCTAGTCTCACACATCTTGGTCAAGACCTAGTTCATGGTTGAAACCTGTTCCCAAAAATCTAGGAGGGAAGCTAAAGAGGCTCAAGAGTTTGCAAACATGAGTGGCTATGAGTATGACAATGATATATTTTTCAATTCTAATCATACCACATTACCTGAAATGGATATATATCAAAACATTCAGAATGTTGAGAACATGGATGATACAAACAACAATGATGCACAAAATGACAATGTTGACAACCTTTTAGTACATTCAGTAGAAGTGGAAGAATCTATCATGGATCCCCATTTTAATAGATTGGTTGAAGAGATCATGAGGAGAGAGACAATAGTTCCTACAAGTGATGGCACAAAGTGGAGCTAAGATACCTCATGATTTTGACATGTCCCAAATAGTGGAAAATCGACCTACTTAAGAAAGTCAACTCAACATGGATCAAAGGAGACCTCATAGTGGAGGTAATAGAGGACCACATTTCATGCCCAAGTCACCATCATCCTTGTTTCAAAAACCTAAAATCCCAAATACACATGGTCAAGCTTATGATAGTCACAAAAGAACATCTCATGAACAATTTTGTCTACGCAAACCCTTATGGAAATCTTATGCGGATAAATATACTCAATCGCATACCAATGCTAAGGACCAACCTCAAAAGCAATTGGATACCTAGAGGCATACTCAAAATTTGGAGACAAGAAAACCCCATGTCAAATTTGGGGGCAACATACAAGAGAAAAATCATGATATGCCTTATGACCCTATATCAAGTGGTCTCTACATGCATTATCATTATAGACATCCTCCATATGAACATGTTTATGATCAATACCATCCATATATTCAATATCCTCCTCCTCCACCCAATGGCTCAGGCATGGGATATGGTCCAAGAAGTCGGTCTCCACCCAAAAACAATTTGGAACAAAAGATAAAGGACTTACAATAGAAGATGAAGGACATCAATACAACAAAACTAGCTTATACAATTAGAGATATATGTCCTTATCCATTTGATAAAATAATTCCAATGCCTCCATTTCCTACACATTTCATAACACCAAAGTTTGATAAGTATAAGGGCAAAGGAGTCCCTAAGGCATTTATAGGATAGTTTTTCACAGCTTGCATTGAGGTAGAAGCAGAAGAAACATACTTGATGAGATTGTTTCCACAAAGCTTAGGTGAACAAGCAATGGAATGGTTCTCCCAACTTCCACCTAGAATTAAGTCATGGGGTAATCTAGCAGAGGCTTTTATCCAACATTTCTCATATAATATAGAGATAGATATATCAGTTGCCACTTTGTGCAATACCAAACAGAAAGATGGGGAGTCATTTTCATCATTCTTACAAACATGGAGGAATTTAGCCAACAGATGCTCTTGAAAAATTCCACCAAAACAAATGGTAGAGATGTTTACATAGAATGTCAACAGAGAAATTGGTTATGACTTGAGGAAAGCTTGTTTGTCCACTTTCAAGGACATCATTGAGAAAGGCTTAGCGACAAGAAGATCTTAATTGAGCAAGGAATCATCAAGATATTCAAAGAAAATAAAGACGATTTTAAAGGAAAAGACAAGGCACATTCTTGGAACAAGAACAAGAACACAGTAAATGATGGCGTTGTTGATGCTAACACGGTGAGACCAAAAATCATTCTTTCAGGATCAAGTTCTTCTACAAGCAACCAAGTAAATACTCAAGGAACTCCAAAACCACGAAGGAAATACACCCCATTGGGAGAACCACTTGAGCTAGCATTTAGGAAGCTAGTGGCAAACAAGATAATAACTGTTCCAGACAATCCTCCTTATGAGCCAAAAGTCAAACCAAATTGGTGGAATGATGATGAGTATTATGAATATCACAAGAGCAAGGGACATAAAATAGGAAATCACCATTGCTTGAAGAACATTGTACATGATCTTATTGATAGAGGTGACATTGAGATCAAGGTACATACATCCAATCAAGAAAATGAGATGTTTAAGGAACCATTCCCTAAACATGACAAGGGAAGAGCCAAAACCATAGATGATCAAGCTAACTATACAAAAGTGTCCTATGATTATGATTCAACCGTTAACTACATTTCAATGGATAACTATGTTTCTACTATTATCATAAAGGACAAAACACCTAAAAATTCTACTCAAAGAGCCAAAGTTGTCCTAAAAGGCATTGAAACTTCTTCTTAATCTACCTCTAAATGTAATGTCACAACTCATCAAGGTAAGGTCACCTTGCAAGGTGCTCTAGCTAAAAATAGTGCTTCCTCATCGGCCAAACCTGAGTACGACTTAGTAGAACAGTTAGGGAAGACACCCGCGCTTATCTCAATCCTAGAACTATTGCATATCTCTCCTTCGCATAAAGCCATACTTTACAAAGTCCTAAGAGAAATCTTTGTACCCACTGATCTGAATGTGGACCAATTTCAAGCCATGGTGGGATACCTTTTTGCTCCTCATTCCCTTACATTCACCAAAGCTGACGATGCCTCTATAAGCCAACCACATAATGCACCTTTACACATTGAAGCCTTCCTACACAAACATCGAATAAAACGAGTCCTGGTAGATGGAGGAGCTAGTCTCAATATATGTTCATTGAATACTCTTAAGAAATTGGTATATTCTGAAAAATTTGTGAATGCTAGAAACAAAATCATCATTGAGGCATATGATGATGAAGAGCGCTCATCCAAGGGCACAGTTGCCTTACCTCTCAAAGTTGGACCAATAATGAAGGATGTGGTTTGTCAAGTCCTTGATCTATATCTCACATACAACATACTCTTGGGATGCCCATGGATTCATGAAATGAGAGTTGTTCCCTCAACACATCATCAATGTATCAAGTTCCCACACAATGGAGTTGAAGTGATCATCAAAGCTGATCCAAACCCATTCATATATTTCAACAATCCGTGACCTAGATCAGAAATAACAATCCCAATCAATCTCGAGGTTGTTCCTTCATCAGCATATGTTGATCCAAAATCTTTGAAAGCTTCTACATCAAAACAAGCAGAGATCAAAGAAAAGTTCAAGATTAAAGAAATGGGATGTGGTGAGTATATCTTCCATGTTGATCAACTCCCACTATCTCCTAAGGTATTCAGTCGACAGGAACAATCTATAAACAATTTGCAAGGAAATGGGTTTGAACCACCTAGTGTTGTGGTTACTAAATCTAAACGCAAATCTCCTCTAGTGGTGCAAGAATCTCTTGATATCAATAGTACTAAGAGTGGTTCCAGAGAAGAATCTATTGAGAGTATCACCAGCCCTCTTGAGAACTCCTATAGCCTTACCATTTCATCCACTCGTTCCATTTCCACTCCTCTCCCAGACTTGGATCAACATGAATCACAAAAGCCCTTACTAATTGGGGATCAAAAATCAAGCTTTGAAAAGAAAAATCTAAAAGTAAAAAATAAAGAGAAGTCTTGTAGTCCAAATCAAAATCAAAAGCTATTGGACTCTACAAAAATCAAGGTCAAGGATAAAACTCCTATGAAGAAAAAAGAACCAAGAGTTGATCTCCCCTAGTATCAAAATAACTGGGGGGGAAAGTTCTACAATTTTAAGTCAAAAAGCATACTTGTTGATCCTAAGTCTCCATCAGGCTATCCTACTTTCACTTCTTTTCACAATCATAAGCCTTCATCACTCATCCACTTGTTCCACATATCCTTTCCCTTCTGGCAATACATCATGGACCTTTAATGGAGCTTCCTCGAAGGACTTTGTTTTCAGGGATGCCCAAACTTCTTTAGGTGACACGCATACAGGCCTATTTATTTCACATGCTACTAATTCTCTCAATTATTTTATCAAGGAAGACATTCACTTGAGCTACACATTATTCAGTCAAGGAACGACGCAACTACAATCACAAAGTAAAGCCTCACACATTTGAGGTGGGTGACTTAGTTCTCAAGGAGAATCCTAAAAATCAGCAAGATAGAGAGAAGAAGGGCAAGTTAGAACCAAATTGGCTTGGTCCTTATGTCATCATAGCAGTCTACAGATCAGGTACATATCAGCTTTCGACACTAGAGGGAGAACCTTTGGAAGATCCTATCAATAGCATGCACCTTTGCAAGTTTTACACATAGCTCTTTAGAATATGCTAATTCAAAAATACAAAAAAAAAAATTTAAAAAAAAAAAATAAAAAAAAAATCTAAATTAAAAAATTAAAAAATCAAAAAAAGTAAAGAGAAATAAATTTGTCCAAAGGTGAAAACCACTTCGGTGGCACCTTGGGCAAGTACCATGGTGAAAACTGGATTACCGGTGCCATGCATAGAGACATTGCTCCTCCCTTCTTTAGGATTCAATCCCATCCTTTCACTTTGCACACACTCATAACCTATCCATCCATAATAAACTTACCCATTCCCATCATGGCTTGTTATTGATCTACCTAAGATTGTTTAGCCATTCATAATAATCCCTCCTTTTCACCCCTTTCCATCCATAATAAATTAGCTCCTATATGTGGCTAAGGAAACTCCTACGTCTAGTGATGGGTGTGGAACTAAGAGCATCGCACGTTCCAAGGAGTATAGTTTCTTCCAGTTTTCTTCAGTCTATCTATGCACAATCCACAATAAAGCAACACTTGCATCACGAATCTTCAATAAAGTATCAGTTTCATGGGTTCAATTCATTTTAGATGAGATGTAAACAACAACAATGGGCTCTCAACAAATCAAATTTTTCAATAGACTCAGACAACATTATGGTCTAGTGCTATCTATCCTTTTGTGAATGAAAAAATTGTGACCACAATCAAATAGACTCATACAAGTGACAAGAGACACTAAAATTGAGGACTACAGTTAATGTTGGTGTTGAGTCCTTGTTTTCTTTTGATTTTATCTTTTGGTGACATGTCTTTTAGCTTTTCTAGGATGTCTCTGACTAGAGATTCTATCTCCAGGACATCTTTGACTAGAAAGGTGAGGATGGGAAATGATTCACCTCCTATTGTTTTGTTGTATGTGGATTGTCTCTTAGTAATGTTGTGACTTGTCCAAGGATATGAGGACGTTGTAAGTCTAGTATGAACTAGGGCATTCCTTGTTTGTGATTGTCTGATCTCCATGCAAACGAGTACAATGACTTTCTGGGTCAAACCTATATCTGGATTGTCATAACCTATTTGCCATAATAAAGCTCAATGATGATAAAGAACAAGAAGCTCTTTCACTTTCATATCTTCTATCTTTCATCTCCCTTTCTTGATTGACCTCCATTGTCCTTCCTAAGTCTGTGTATCTTGCTATCACATGACTAAGTATAATGACAAACCAAAAATATTTGCATTTCATGTAGGTTACACCTGCATTACCACATATTAGTGTTCCATACATATACATAAATATCACAATTGTATCACATCCTGCACACAACACATGTTAGCACATTTTACATTCTCATACTTTAAATAGTTATTTGCATTATCATATTCATCTGCATTTCATACATTCACATATGCATAACATATTCAAAACATAAAAGAACAAAAATATATTGCATTTTATCATGTACATATTTGCATCCATATCATAAGCATCACACAAAAATATGCATCACATAGAAACAACATCACATAGGTACACATGCATATAGTTGCCGCAAGGATGAATAATCTCATATATATATCTCAAAAATCCTAAGTGTCATGATACAATGATGTCAAAATACATATGGCTACAAAATCACCCGAAGGTGTCTACATCATCATACAAAATGGTATAAAACTGATACATAGGGAGCCATCTAAGGCTATGATGAACTCCCTCCCTCAGAGCTAGCCAACCTTGATAGAGTCTGAGCCCTGGAATTCCTTGCCCCAGGATCATCTCTCCTTTCCCCTCTATCTAGTGGTGGTGGAGGACCCATGACCCCACCACTAGATGCATGTCTCCTATCTCTCCCTCTAGTGGTCGTCGTAGTCTGCGATGGTCTCCAGAATCTCCTAGCCCACTGATATGGTGGCACAACTCCATAATACAAGTCTCTCCAGTAGGTTATCTCCTCCCCTTCTCTTGTGGCTGATCTTATCCTTTTCCCTACCCCTATCCCTGTCCTGGAACTTGTGCTACTGGCACCTGTAAAGACAGTCCACCTCTACCTCTGACTACATGAGTTAGTCTCTCCTCTCCTCCATCTCTCCTTTGAGCTACCCTCCTCTCTGCTACTAAACCTCTCCTCCATCATCTGCCTCTGCCTCTACCTCCACCATCCCCACTATCATCTCCACCATCCCCACCATCACCCTCTATCGACTCTCCTAGATCTGGCAGTCATGGAAATGGATGATCTTCCCAATATGCATTGTACTCAACATCCATCCCTGCATCCTCCACATCTACCCAAATATCCCTCGTGTCACCCTATGTAGACAAAGGAGCCCACTGATAACTCCTGCTATCACCGCTAGTAGAGGCAATCCTATAGCTATCATGGTGTCCCAGGTCACATGTCCTACCCTCATCTCCAATACTGGATCCTGGAACACTTGTCTCAATGCCTCCTGATCTCCCTCTCGATCATAAGGAACCAAATCCCCATCAATCGATATCTGTAGTATCCTATACACATCCTCTAAGGTGACTGTCATCTCACCCATCGACAAATGAAACATGCATGTCTCTGTGTGCCATCTCTTGACTAATGCAGTCAGCAACCTAGCCATGTTCACTTGAAACTCAGACATATACATAATATATCATAAACCCATGGCCTCAACTACTGCTCTATCCTCCAATGTCAACTCTGGTCATAATCCCTGAGTCGAAGAGTATCTCTCCTATGACTCTAGCATAGGTAGGTCCTCCTGCAGTCAACCAAATCAACTATGTCAATCCTAGTAGTACTCCATGTTCATCACAAAGTGCTACTTTTTTATCCTAGTGCTTATATCTATCATATGGCACTCTATCCTACTAGTACTCCCTATTCATCACAAAGTGTTGCTTTTATCTTATCTTTTAGGGCACCTATTTGAGTGTATCCTCTTGAGTAGCCTTATCCAATTGAAAACGTATGTTCTATCATAGAATTGTCAATTTCAGCCTTATCCAATCGACAATGTATGTTCTATCATAGAATTGTAGATTTCAGCCTTATCCAATTGACAACGTATGTTCTATCACAGAATTGTCAATTTCAGCTTAATCCAATTGACAACATATGTTCCATCACAAAATTGCCAATTTCTATGGTACTCCCTGTTTATCACAAAGTGCCTCACTTTATCCTATCCTAGGGCCTCTACTTGAGTGTATCTTCTTGAGTAGTTTCCTGATTGGCAACGTATGTTCTATCACAAAATTGTCAATCCTAGCCCTATCTGTTATCCTAGTCTTCCCTAGAGGCCCTGTTTGAGTGTATCCTCTTAGCAGCTTATCCAATCGACAATGTATGTTTATCAAAGAAATATCAATTTTACCTTGAAGATAAAAGCGCGCATTCATGACACAAACGTGCCTAAATACTGCACAAACATTCTTACATTTCACAGACGCGCCTGGATCACACAAACGTGCCTTTGTCCTACATAGACGGGCCTGCCTTGCATAGACGTTTCTGCATTTCACAAACGCGCTCGCATTTGTCATAGACGTTCCTAACCTACCCAGACGTGCCTTAATATCTTTTGCCTCGCTTGAAAATTTTCTAATACATACATAATATGCATTTATTGCACTACCTAACATGCATTTATGACAATAATTAATGCACAAAGGTACAAGGAGGTTTTGTGGTACTCATTGGCTCTTTTGCATCTACTGGCCTCTGATATCGACGAACGCGATCAAATCTATGCACCAATGCCATCGTTGCTGTTGATTGCTATCTGCTCTCTCTACACTCTAATCTCTTAGGTGTGTGGATGACAATGAGGATGTTTTCCCTCGTAGTCTATATTATAGACTACCCTAGCCCTAGTCTCCCGATTCAGTCTTCTTTATCCTGTGACTCTGTCACTTTATCCTATCTTGACAGTCCTTTTTAGCCTTTCTTTCTTATCAAGAGATTGTCTGTGATATTTTTAGACATTTTCATCCAATCTCTCAAGGGAGCATATCATTCCCGTCATGGGGCAACTTTGTATCAGTTTATCTTATCTTCTTTGAAACAACGCGACAAGCTGCATTGTCTCAAAGAGGGGTAAAATGTAGACACCTAAAATTGTCCTGTCTAATTAAATAAATATTTTTATTTGTTTAATTATTTTAGCCTAATTCTTCTATTAATTAAATAATTTTTTATTTAATTCATTCATTCATTTATCCTTTTCTAGCCTTTTTCCTCATTTAAATAAATAAATTTATTTATTTAAATTATCCTTTTTCTAAATTAAATAAATATTTTATTTATTTAATTGATCCCATTTCTTCTATTAATTAAATAAATTTTTATTTATTTAATTAATTCATTAGTCTTTTCTACCCATGACACATGTCATTCATCTCTTAATTTTTACACTACCTACCCTCTCATTATTTTCCTATTTCCTCTACCTACCCCTTAATCCTAGCCGACCATTTATCTTTTACACCTTTTAATCTTATCCCTCCATTTCTTATAGCATCTTCTATATAAGAGGATGTTTCTCTCATTATCAATCCTCCTAAGCATTCTAATCAATCTTATGCAATCAAGCCTTTTTGCGATCAAGCTATCAACCACATTTTCGTTCTTTGTTGAGCTCTTGTGCACACATAAAATATGAGAGCAAACATATCAAGCAAGATCAATGGAGATGGGATGAATGGAGATTCAAACCCTAGTGGACATGTGATGGTATAATCTTTGTGATTTTTTTGATTTGCATTGTCTGAGGTAATCTTCATATGTTATGGTGGATCTTTGTTGTTGTTAGGCTAGGGTTTTGTGGTTGAATCTATCTTAGTCTTTCAATATTGTTGTTTCCATTATCCACTTTTCACCATACACACCATAATATTGGCTCACAATATTTAAATACAAAACATTATCATTATAAAATGATACAGGAATATAATATATGAAAACATAAAGTAGTGTTGGTAATTTTAGGGGTTTCAAGTACTAAGGAAAGCTTTGAGTAGATCATGTTCCTACTTAGTTCCCAATAAGGCTAAAATTGTTGACAAAGGATATAGAGCATGAATAAGTTCTCGATGAGGATAAAAGTTTTGACAAAGGATATAAGACATGAATAAGTTCTTGATGATGATAAAAGTGTTGAAAAAAGACATAGAAGATGAATAGAAAGTGATATTGTGGTTTAAAATGTATTGGGAACTATCGATAATTAGGGGTAGATTAGGCACTATTGGGGGTTTAAGGTGGAATAACAATTATCAAGATTTTCTAATGGATTGAGAACTGAACAATGGATGGAATGTTAGAGATTCTAGGTAGAGTATGAACTATTAGGAGTTCCTAATGGGTTGGTAATTAAACTAGTTGTTCTTAGTTTGAATGTTTTCGTTGGGGTTCTAAGTGGCCTCATAATTTCATCATAGGTGCAAGATAATATTGCAAGGTTGGACCATCATGTACAGGAATAAATACTATTTCATTGAGGTCTCAAATTTATATGCCTTATCCTCTTGATGTATGAATGTAACTTGTTGAAAGGATACCATTTTTAGTGAAAGTTATGGGGTTTCTTACCAGCTACATTTCCTTGGGAGTCTGTAAGGCCTTTTTAATAAAATGATTTTGTTTATGTTCTTGACCTTTAACCTAGGTCACACGTGAAGAGAATGTGGCATAGATTGTGGAATTTGGTGATTTAGCTTGTCCTTTACATTTTCTTTGACATTCTTAAAGAAATTTAAAAACAAATCCATTTTGTAGCATATTACAATCACTATGCTACATGAAGCTATGTATTTCTCCAACGTATTAGGTTAAAGGTTCACACATTATATTAGGTCTACTATGATGTTACAATAAAAATATATAAGAAAAATTCTTAATCTATTATGCTTTAGTGGACATCCATGCCTTGATCCAAGGATTCCAATGGAATTGAACACAAGTTTCAAAGGTTATGAGGTGTTTAGGGAGTAATAAATGAAAACATAAAGTGGTGTTGGGACTACTGGTCCTCTTAACTGGAATGGTAACTAAGGGATAAAACATAATTCAGAGATTGAATATCCTTAATTAGCTAAATTTTACTGTGGCAAAGGCTCATTTAGTTATCAACCAGGGACGTAAACTTGATATAGGCCAACACTATATGTGCACCAAGTTCATATTGCAACCATTTTATATAACTGCAAGAAAGGAATTCTTCTCAAAGTAAACACACAGAATCTCTAATAAACTAATACTTAATCCTACAACTGGAAATTGCCTTAAACAATTACTGTTTAAAAGATAAAGTTGTGGCAAGCAGGCAAGAACTACTCTGCCATTGTGGCTGCAGGAATAGACACGGGAACTATTTCCTATGGCTACAGGAACAGACAATTGCAGAAAACAACTATAACAAAAGTATGAAAACTAGTTTAAAACATACCAAGGATTACTCACCAAGTGGACCTCCTTGAGTGATTATTTCCAGAACTTCAGGTTACACTAATCTAATCATCCAAAATTACTTGATCTCTTTATTTCATCTTTACTTGGAAAATACATACATAACACTAGAAAACTGTGTATTACAAAATACTATCTTTTTTCTCTGCTATCCCCGAGAGGAGAGAGATCCCTTTTATTTATAGGAAATCTTATAACAAACTTCTAACTAACTAACCACATCCCTACAGAATAGGTGAACATAATTTATTTAACAAAAGAAGAAGAAGAAGAAGTCAGCATAGGACAACGGAACAACATATGTCCTGTAGCTGAGAAAATATAGCATGGCCACCTCCTAGATCTAAGATCCACTAAGAGCAGTTATAAATGTTTTCATTAATCATTTTGTTGAAGAACTAGTCTAGTAATCCTAATCATAACTGCATTTCCTTGATCGGGTCTGCATTGCGGTTACACACTTGATGATCTTTTGAACCGCCATATGTCTTTTCCTCACCTTTGTTGACCCTGCATCAAGATGTTAACACGCACAACAACATGTGTATATACAAATGCTAACATGATATAACATAAACCATATTTATAATTAACTTTAGATATTTGCATAGACAGATCATTTAAAACCACTATATGACACCCTTAGGTATAGGTTAAACCAGTTTCAAAAACACTTAAAAGGTATCATCTTAGGAAAACATTATAATCCAAATGTCATCTAATCATAAGACCTCAGTAGGAGTATTATATCAAAAATTTATAAAAAGTAGAGCCATTGTTTAGACTCATCATCTCCCCCTAACCTAACTTCTTGTTGATCCTCCAGCAATAGGAAAATTTTGGATTTTGGCATTAATTTGGAAATTGTCTGGGGTAACCTGCCTAGAACCGCCATTCTTTAAGCTCCAGTAGAATCCTTTCATTTTCTCCAATCTCTTCCACCTAGCATGTTCTGCTTCTTCATTGTATGGTGGGTCACTATCTCTATAGCCCATAAGTGGCCATAGGAGGATTGGAGGCTGAAAACTGAGAGGAAGCCAATGTCATCCCTTTGTCCTTCCCAAGTGCATGTACTTGGGTGCTCTGTTTAATGCTGCATAGTAATTTTGCACAGAGTGTGGCTCGGATTGCTTTAATTCATCTATGAGGCTATCCCAATGCTGGACTATATGTTCTTTTGCTTCATGTCCTTCCCTTGGAGCCATCTGTTCATATTCTTTATACACTGCTTCCCTAAGGGGTAGGATTTCCTTTGCATGGTCTGGTTCATAAACAATATTTTTCCAATCAAAGTAAAATCGCATGGGTTCTCTCGATTCGACCCTTAAGGGTAATAAAAGCTCAAGTTCTTCCCTGTGATGCATCTGAAACTGCTCTCCCCTTGATATTTCATTCTCATCCATGACATAAGAGCCCTCAACTGAATATCTCCAATGTAAAGGAGAGGGTTCCAATTAACATCATCAGGGACAGCATAGTTATGGACATACAATTCATAGAGTAAGTTTTTGATTGCCATAGGAGATGTCTGAAAAGCACTACAAAATTCCTCTAGTGTTTGCAATGAAGGACTTAAATCCCTAACAATCCTCATCATTTGGAAACTGATGTGTTCTTCTTTTAAATATAGAGAGTAGACACGAGGAGGAGCTTGGCATTGCATCAGTTGTGGAACCATTGTGACTATTGTTTCCACCTTAGCTTTAAGCTTGGCTATTTCCTCGTCCTTCTACTCAATAACCTTCTTCTACTAGTCGATTATCATCTACATTTTTACTTTCTCCAAATCCCAATCCTCATAAAGAGCAAGTCCCACCGCATGACTAGTAAGAGAGGTAGGTAGTCTATTAGCAGGCGCCCTAGGTTTCTTCTTTTCTATTTTACTCCCTGATTCAATAACCTACTCTACAACAGATGTTAAACTGTTTAGTCTCTCAAAATCTACTTCTTCATGTAGTTGCTCTATATTTGGAAGCTCCTCTTCTTTTTGAAGCTGTAGTTTATGCTCTCCCCCCATATTTTGTAGTTCTTCCTCCTCTTCATGTTCCATTTGAGGTTCATTAGATGGAGAAGGAGGAATATCATGTTGAAGCGGACTATATTGATCTTGTTCTGGGGAGTTGAGCAAGATGGTAATTTTTGTTTCGGTTGATTGGTCTTGGTTTTTATGCTTTTTACGATGCCTACCACTACTTCTTTGAACTTTTCCTTTTCCGGTTGTAGGACTACTTCCTGTAGCCACCTCCTCAACTACATTAATAGTTTTTGTAGGAATTAGTTTTACAATTCTTCTCTTCTTGGCCACAGGAATGGGTACATTCTCATTTTTACTTTCCATGTCCTCTTGCTCTATATCAACTTTCTTTTCTTTGCCATTTTCCTTCCGTGCAGCCACCCTAGTTTTTCTTAAACCTTGAGGAGGAACCCTTGTTTCAACTTCTATTTGTAAGGGTTCCTCTGCTACAGGAAGATTTTGTTCTGAGGATTTTAATGAGGATGAGGGTTGAAGAGGGGAGCCAAGTTCTACAAGGTTTTCTTTCTCTTGTGATGGAAGTGGTTCCTCTATGACTATGTGCTCTACCCTAAACATTTTGGTTTCAATAAATTCATGCCAAATCATTGGAGAAACATCTCTCAAGGATTTTTCAACTAAAAGCTTAATTAGACAATGGTGAGAAACAGAGTGAGGCCTACCTTTCTGGGTCTATGTTGCACTTATAGAAAGAAGGTTGTACAATAAGCTTGGAACGTTCATCCTTTTTCCATGGCGTAGATGACTTGGGAGCTTGAAGTGATGAGAATGCAGACATGAAAACCTTCCTTCATAGGTTAAATATTTTAAGACATACAATACCACAGCTCTCCATTCAAGCGGAAGGGATTCTTGCCTAGCTCCTTGCCTATCTACTACTAATGGGGGGTCTTCTAAATGTGTAAATTCTTCCCTTGCATTGCGTGCAACCTTGGACTCTGAGTACTTCTCTCCATTTGTTGGTAGCCCAGTTACCTCTGCTATCCTTTCCTCTGTAGCCACTACTCTTAAACCTTTTACCTGAGCTTCTACATTTGATAATGTGCAGGTAAATTCCCTCACAATTTCCTCATTAAACTCTGTCAACTTTAAAAAATAATTCAGCATCCACTGTTCTTGAATACTGGTTCACAATCTTGGTCCTGAAGGAGAACTTCATGGACTGTCAGCTCATGTCAAACAGGCAGACCACACATCGCAGTGATAACACTTCCAATTTTATAATGGTTTTATAATGGCGTAAATCTATTCAAACACTACACTAAGTTTCGCATTGCAATGTACTCAATGTGCCTTTCCTTGGTTGGAATCTATCTACAATCTTAAAATAACTCCAAACAGACAGACAAAACATAATAGAAGATATGACCTCAAACTAGCAATTTTGAAAAATACAACGCAATTCGAGAGGACATCACAATTATCTGGCAGAATAACTATCAGTTTACTTCCCCCCCCCCCCAACCTAAGGCTTGACAGGTGTCCACACATGCAAAATAAGATTAATATAAATGATCGTATGCAAAATATCATAATGAAAAGTAATATGGTTTAATTATACACATGAAGTAAAAATAATAACACACAAGCATACCTGATATTACGCAAGAATGACTGCAACTTGAAGATATGATGTTGTCATGCACAAAAATTGACGTGATAATGGGTGAAGTGAAAGGAAAGAAATGAGTGAATATGGAAGGAGATATTTATTATGCAGAAAAGTGCTTCCTTGAGATGTGAAAGTATTTATTATGATCATTCGAGATGGATATTAAGATGGAGTGGTGACGGCCAGGCCATCATTAGTGGCTGCAAGAATCTTGTCATGTTGGGCAGTGGAAAATTATTGTAGGAAGTCATCTTTGCTTAGAGGTTTATGGTATAGGTGTAGCCAATGACCATTGACTAACAATTTAAACTTAACAGGATCTATGGTAGATAATCTAACACCATTGGGAAATGTCTCAACTATCTCATAAGGGCCTAACCATCTGGTCTGCAATTTGCCTAAGTTATCTTTGTACCTAGAATCATAGAGAAGAGCCCAATCACCCTGCTTGAATGATTTATCCCTGACATAATGATCATGCCATTTCATGTGCTGATTCTGAACATATTCAGTATGTTGCAGGGCAGATTTCTATATTTCATCCAAAGCATTAAGTTGCAGGATCCTTTCTTGTGCTGCAGAAAGTGTCATATCTAAGGAAATAGCCATTCTCAAAGTTTTATGTTCAAACTCAATAGGCATCATTGCTTTTGTTCCATACACCATTTGAAATGGTGTAAACTCTATTGTAGTTTTCCAGGTGGTTCTATAAGCCCATACAGCCTCAAAGAGTCTGCTACACCAATCTTTTTTGTTGAGGGTTATTGTTTTTGTTAATATTGATTCAAGCTCCCTGTTAGTAACCTATGCCTGTCCATTAGCCTGTGGATGATAAGGAGTGGATTTTCTGTGCTTGACATTGTATTCATTAACTAGGGTTGTGATCAGAGTAGAAGTAAATTGTGCCCCTTGATCTGTTACTATTTCTCTAGGAACTCCATACCGAGTGAAAATTTCTTCATATAAGAACTCGACCACTTTATTATCTCAGGCGTGCTTGAAGGCTTTGACCTCTACCAATTTAGTAACATAATCGGTACAAATAAGAATATAGGAGCGACCATTGGATGGTGGATCAATTGGTCCAACAAAATCTAATCCCCATTTGTCAAATGGCTTAACAACCACTTGAGGGTGTAGGGGCATTTCATCAGATCAAGTTGGTCTGCCCATTCTTTGATGCCTATCACATTTCTTGGTGTATTGAGTTGCATCCTTGTGCAAGGTTGGCCAATAGTACCCTATAGTTAATATCTTAAAAGTTGTTCTTTTGGCTGCAAAGTGACCTCCACAAGGTTCATCATGACAAGCATGAAGTATGTCATATGTCTCATCTTCCCTTACACAGTGCCTCATAACCTGATCTGGACCTGTATAAAATAAGCAATTTGAAATCCAAGAGAAGTTAAAACTTTTTTCTACCAGCAGTCTCTTTTCTTTGGGTGAGAAATGTGGGGGTGTCCTATTAGCTGCAAGGTAGTTGGCTATGTCAGCATACCATGGGCTATTGGAAATAATAGAAAGTTTCTACTAGATGCCCAATGTCACTCGCTCTCAACGAAACAAGCAAAGTGAACCACAACCAGAGTCTAGTATGGGTCAAAGATTATCAAATCCTTTCGAGTATCCAAATCTAGAAGACATAGAGATTTCTGAGGAGCTCCTCCAAGAGTGTCAAGAAAGCGCTTCGTTTCAAAAACTTGTGGAAAAACTCATAGAGGCCAACAAAGAAAAATACTTTCTCATGCTAACAAGCAAAGGAGATAGGATTCCTGAAGACTTCGATACTAACATCTTTAGAACAAGGTCTCTAAATTATACTTATCAAGAACAACAAAGAGAAGAGGAAGCACGTGACCCTGAGCAAAACATACATGAGCCAAACATACTAGAACACACACATACCTGAACTAGGGATAACGAAAGGGAAGAACTCTTCCCTCGGCAAAAAAATTCACCCTTGGTTGCTCTCGCACAACAAATGCAAATGCTACAAAGACAAATGCAAGACATGCAAAAAGGGACAACAGTACGGTATTCCTTAAACGAAATTTGTCCTTACCCTTTTGACAAAAGGTTAAACATGATACCTTTTATCCTGAATTTAGATATTCCCAAATTTGACAAATATGATGGTAAGAGCGATCCTCGCGATTATGTTTGGGAGTTTTGTACCATGAGCCTTGAATTTGCCCATGATGACACCTATTTGATGAGGCTATTCTCAAGAAGCTTGGGAGGGCAAACAATGGAGTGGTTATCCAAACTCACACCTCCTGTCAAATCCTTTGATGAGTTAGTCAACAAATTTACCACTCAATACTCCTACAATATTCAACATGCAATCACCATGCTAGATGTCTACAATACCAAACAGAAAAACAATGAAATATTCATGGTGTTTCTTCAACATTGGAGATGGATGGTTTCGAGATATCCTCGAGATGTGCCTGAAAAGGAAAAGATGGAAATTTTCATCGACAATCTAAATAGTGAGATGAGTTACATACTCAAGCTCCAATGCATACCGTCTTTTGCCAAATTGATCAAAAAAGGAATCCAAGTAGAGGAAGCATGTATCAAGAAAGAAACATTGAAGTTCTTTAAAGAAGGAACTAATTCATCCAGCTCTCATTTCAATAACCAGAACAACAACAAAAACTTAGACAAATCCAGGTTTTGGACCAGAAACAAAAATACTGGAAATGAAGGAGGAAACGATGCTAATGATGTAAAGTCCAAACAACCCGTATTGGCTTTATTAGGTAATCCTCAGGCTACCAAGAATCAAAAGGGTGCTAACCAAGGCACTAACACTTATGCACCAAATACCAATCCAGAACCTTCAAATACGAACAATACCAACAATACCCAAAACAACAACACAAATCGAGGACCTAATTTGAATTCAAGGGGTAACACCAACAACTTTCCAACTAAACGCATTTACACACCATTGGGGCAATCATTAGAATTAGCATTCAAAGAACTTCTGGCAAACAAGATTATCACATTACCAGCTATAAACAACTTTGAACCCTAGGTCAAACCACCTTTGTGGAATGACTCACACTTCTGTGATTTTCATCGAAACAAAGGACATCAAACAAATGATTGCATGAGGCTTAGAAACATTGTTCAAGACATTATTGATAGAGGTGATTTAACAGTCGATGGTCTCAAGACAAATGGTGATCATGGCGCCTTTAAAAATCCTCTTCCAAATTACAACAAAGATGGAGCTTCATCATCAAGCGATACACGAGGAGCTCGCATCAATCACATATACAATAACACCATCAATCATATATCGACAGATGACAATCAAGTAAGTGTCATTAAAATCAACGACAAACGTGAACATGAATCGATCAATGTAACCACCAGAGCTCAAAAATATGTCTTGAAGGGGCATACATCAGCAGCAACCACTATCCCCAAGACTCAATATGATTTGGTAAGTCAACTACGCAGAACTCCTGCTCAAATATCCATACTTGAGTTATTAAAACTTTCACCAAAACATAAAAACATCTTGGAACAAGCACTATTGGAAACAAATGTACCTCAAGATCTGGATATTGACAAATTTTAAGCCATGGTGGTTCACATGACAGGACCTCATAATCTCACCTTTTCTAAGCATGATAATATCTCATTGAGCCATCCACATAGTACTCCCCTTCACATTGAAGTCTTGGTCTACAAACATTGAGTTAAAAGAGTATTAATAGATGGAGGAGCTGGGCTCAATATATGTACCTTAAAACTTATTTGTGCATTAGGCTTCTCTGAGCAGTCTATTGATCCACACAAAAAGATCACCATCAAAGCATATGATGATGAAGAAAGATCATCCAAGGGAATAGTAATATTACCTATTCAGGTAGGACCGATACAAAGGGACACTATGTGCCAAGTCTTAAACATAGACCTCACATATAATATTTTATTAATTCATCCTTGGATACATGAAATGCAAGCGGTACCCTCAACTTACCACCAGTGTGTTAAATTCCCTTATAATGGGCAGGAGATTTTTATATTAGCAGATAATAACCCCTTTTAACATTGCAATTCTATGGGGGTAGCCCAAGACAGCTTGGTTCCACATAACAGAGAAAAACAAACTTCCTCAGCGCCAGATCATCATCAAGAAAAGATCAAATCTTTATCCATGGATTTCAAACAAAAGATGAAAATTAAAGAGAAAGGCATGGGAGAATACTCTTTTGAACCCATGTGTCTAACCAACTTACCAGCATTGCCAAAATCTCATGGGCAACCTTCTGCATCAACACATCAAGCAACACAGTCCATCACTAAGTTTGATGGCAAATTTATCCAATTGGGCACACTAGCACATGAATCATAAGAAAAGGACATCCTTAGTTGGCTATACAAGGATGAAGAAGAAGTCAGAGTTGTTACTATGGAAGTAGCTATACCAACACAATAGTATGGGAAGGGATACCTGATCATGTAACGAATGGGGTACAATGGCAAAGGACCTATCAACAAGCGTCAAGAAGGCATCACAGAGCCATTGGATCCTCCTTCACATTTTTCTAGAGACAAAACAGGATTGAGCTATGGACACACTCTACCCCCAAAGAAGAAACCAAATAAATATCAAAAACCTCAGTGGAAAGCAAAGAAGAAATACAAGGAGGACTCATGGCAGGAGGCACTACATGAATCAACAAAAACAATAAGGAAGGAACGAGAACACCAGGAAAAAGAGCAACAACAAAAGGAGTTGGCCATTCAAAGAGAAGAAGCATCTTATGTAGAAGTACATCACATTCAGGAACCTATTCCAAACAAGGCAGAATCGCCCCTTGAGGAAATCACTACTCCCCAAGGAGAGACAGTATATGAATAGATGCAAAGAGTACAAGCAAAATCTGATACGGAATCAGAAAAAAATATCAAAATGATATCAATCATCAGGGACCTCTTTTCACCCTACAACATACCTGTCAACAACACTGAAAGACTCTGGGACAACACTTCTGAGACTGATTCTAATGACTATGAATGGGGTAGCTGTTCAAATGTTACTAAAGATATTCTTGAGAGTACTAATCAAAAACCCCTTTCTCAAGAAGGACAAGGCACAGAGTCTAGACTACTTGAATTTGGTCCACAAAATATCTATGAAGCCAAAGAAAACGAGTAGCGGCATTACAAGCAAGTATACACAATAGATTATACCATCGAAGACCTCGACAGTATCATTAACTTATTCAATATCCCATCCAACCTTAACAGTATCATTAACTTATTCAATATCCCATCCAACCTTAATGATACCTCTATCATGACACTTACCTCAGCTAAACTCGACCCACCCAATGACTCTTTACCGCTCATCTTTCCCGATCTCATAGACTGGGATGAACCTGAAAACCATGAGATACCTATTTTCCCAGATGATGACTCCATTATCCATTACTTATTATATTGTCAACCCAGAAACAGACTCTACCAGTGAACAAAGTAACAGCATCTGCAATCAGGAGAGTGCCAAGTCTCTCTGTTGCAAAAATGAAAGAAATAAAGGATCTACTGCTGAAAACTAGTCAATGGCAGCACTAGATCACAAAAAAAAGTAAAAATAAAGGATGCATCTGAGGGTGAAAACCTTTTTAAGGCACCTAAGGATGGGAGACTTGACACTCTTCCTAAACACTATCAGGAGCGATCACCCATATTGATTGAGCCCACTCATTCAATCAACATTGGTACAAAAGAAGCAGCCAAAAACATACACCTAGCAGAATCTCTGACAGATGAAGAAAAACCAGAGTTCATCAAATTTTTCAAAGAAAAGCAAATCAATTTTGCTTGGTCCTATGCAGATATGCCCAGGATTGATCCACACTTAATCATGCATCACTTATCTATTGCTCTAGGAGATAAGTCAGTCAAGCAAAAATTCGGAAAGATTAATCTGCATTTAGCACTAATGGTCAAAGTTGAACTAAAGAAACTATTAGATGTCGGATTTATTTGACCTATAGACTATGTTGAATGGATTTCAAACATGGTGCCAGTTTCAAAACCAGATGGCAACATTAGGATATGCATAGATTTTAGGGATGTTAAGAAAGCCTATCCAAAGGATGACTTTCCTTTGCCCAACATCGACATAATTGTAGACCTCACAGCAGGCCATGAAATGCTATCATTAATGGATGGTTTTTCTGGCAATAATCAAATCAAGATAGCTCCAGAGGATCAAGATAAAACAATGTTCATCTGTCCTTGGGGAACGTATTGTTGAAATGTCATGCCTTTTGGCTTAAATAATGTTGGGGCAACTTATCAAAGAGCAATGACGATGATATTTCATGATATGATGCATACCTTCATGGAGGACTATGTGGATGATTTACTAGTTAAGTCATTTACCCGAGCAGAACATCTGGGCATATTAGAGAAAATATTTGAAAGATTGGAGAAATTCCAAGTCAGGCTCAACCCTAAGAAGTGTGTCTTTGGGGTAACATCGGGCAAATTATTAGGCTACATCGTATCAGCAAAGGGCATTGAAGTAGATCCAGCAAAGGTACGGGCCATCATGGAGATGCCACCTCCTAAGAACATTTGCCAACTCAGATCTCTACAAGGACGGCTCCAGTCAATCAAACGATTCATCACCCAATTAGTAGATAAAAGTCTACCATTCAATCATTTGCTACATAAGAATGTACCATTCAGATGGGAAGCCAAATGTGCAGATTCGTTCTATCAAATCAAGCAATATCTAATGAACCCACCAGTTCTGGTACCACCAATGGTAGGAAAGTCGCTTATTCTCTATATATCAACAACAAACATATCATTTGGGGCACTATTAGCACAAGAAGATCAAGAAGGCAAGGAACGAGCTATCTATTACATCAACAAAACTTTAAATGGATATGAGCTGAATTATACATTCATTGAGAAGGCTTGTTTAGCGGTGGTATTTGCCTCTCAAAAGTCCTGACATTACATGCTAGCTCACACAATCAATCTAGTAGAAAAAATTGATCCTCTCAAGTATTTACTCAACAAAGCGTCTCTCACAGGAAGACTAGTTAAATGGGTCATGATTCTCAGCGAATTTGATATCCACTACACAAAGTGTCAGGCTATCAAAGGACAGGTAATTGCAGATCAATTAGCTGAAGCACCACTACTAGATAAACAACCAATGGAGGTCAAATTTCTAGATAGGTATGTCCTTACTGTTACCACCAAGCAATGGACCCTGTACTTTGATGGTTCCTACACTCAACATGGCTCAGGTGTCGGCATCTTGTTTGTTACTCCTGAAGGACACACCATACCAAGAGCATATAGACTCGTGTTTCCATACACAAATAACATTGCTGAGTATGAGGCACTGGTCACAAGAATCAAAATGGCTATGAAATGGAGAATCACAGAACTGAAAGTCTATGGAGATTCCCAACTAGTCGTAAATCAAATTAACAATAACTATCAAACAAAAGATAACAAGTTGCTACCATACAAACGAATGGTGGATGACTTCAAACAGTGCTTTGTACACATCACCTTTGAGAAAATACCAAGGTTAGACAACAGAGCAGCTGATGCAATGGCTACTATAGCTTCACTACTACAAATTCTAGAGCAACGGAGTCGTTATGAGTTTCTGGTAGAGAAACTGTTTTCCCCAGCCTATGACAATTTTGCATCCCATGGTATCTATGCTTTAACCGGTTCAGACTCTCCTTTATACGAAACAATATATGAGTATCTTAAAACCAATACCCTACCCATTGACCTATCTTGGAACCAAAAATGCAACTTTATCCGGCAAGCCGCCCGTTATACCCTAACTGCTGATACTCTTTACCATCGAGGTCTAGATGGTACTCTTCTTCGTTTCCTTGATTGTAATGAATCTGACTCTGCTTTACATGAGCTTCACAAAGGTATCTATGGCACACATTCAAGTGGTCCTACTCTTGCTAAAAAACTTCTAAGAATGGGATATTACTGGTTGACGATGGAAAAAGACTCTTATCAATTTGCAAAGAAATGTCCTAAGTGCCAAATCCATGGCAATCTTATACATGCACCAGTACCGGAATTGCGGCCATTTACAACATCTTGGCCTTTCTATCAGTAAGGACTTGACTTAGTAGGCAAAATACACCCTTCATCTTCAAATGGACACAAGTTCATTATCACTGCAACAGAGTATTTTACAAAATGGATTGAAGTAGTCCCAATGACCACAGTAACTGGAAAACAAATTGCCTCTTTTATTATCAATTATTTGATCTGCAGATACAACATTCCCAATTCTATTATCACAAATAACGGACATCCCTTCAAAAAACAGGATGTGCGAGAACTATGTGAACGATTCAAAATCCAACATCGTTTCTCTACACCTTACTACCCACAAGGGAATGGCCAAGCAGAGGCATCAAATAAAACTATTGAAAATCTTAAAGAAAACAATAAATGATGTAGGAAAGGATTAGCATGTGCAACTCAATCCGACACTTTGGGCATACAGGGCTAGCATCCGGACACCTACAGGAGCTACGCCATATTCATTGGTGTATGGATCAGAAGCAATTTTACCTCTTGAGGTAGAAATTCCATCACTCAGAGTATCTTTGAAAGGCCTCATTCTAGATGAGGTGTATCGAGTAAATAGATTACAAGAACTAGAGCTTCTAGATGAAAAATGACAACATGCCTATAATCACCTCAAAGCATACCAACAGTGCATGTGCAGAAGCTAAAACCACAGTCATCCCTTGGCAATTTAAAGTCAGTGATCTCATACTCAAAGAAAATCCCACAAATCAACAAGATCGAGAAAAGGAGGGGAAGTTTGAACCTAACTAGTTGGGCCCCTATGTCATCATCTCAGCTTATGGATCAGGCACCTATCAGCTAACAACTTTGGAAGCCGATGTGCTCGATGAACCAACCAACAACATCCATATGAATAAATACTATACTTGAGTGGTCTAATGCACGGAAAAAGTGAAAAATACAAAAAAAATCAAAACAACAAAAAGGTGCAATAAAAACAAATGGTGAAAACCTCGCAACAAGCACTACTTGTGAGGGAACAACTCCTCTATCTATCTTTGCTCATATCTTTTATATCCGAAGTCAAAAACCACTGGCCATCACCCAACACTTTATCAAAATAACATTATCCAGAACATACTTAGCGTAGTCACTGTCCTTTCTTATTTGAATATCAATTCGTCATATCCCACCATGGCTTGGTAATCATTGTACATATCCACATCAATCGGTATCTATAACTAGGGGCAGCATTCTTCTGACTTCAAAGAAATTTCAACAAACAAGCAAACAAAAATCGCAGCGTGCCAAGAAAATTATGTCAAGAAAAAACTCCAGCAGCCAAGAAAACAAAACATTGATCCACTTAACAAATTCAAAAACACGTGATGGATGATTTTCTAAAGTATAATTTGTTTACATCTTGCATGAAGTTTTGACTATTTTCGCACTTGAACTTTTTTTGAACTATTGGATCCCCTAAATTTTCTTGATGATTCTTCGAGCTAGAGAAAGTGGTTGGAGACTCCAATATTTTTTTAGTTTTGTCTATGAGGTGATCACTTGTACTGTGCAAAGACTTGTCTCGAGAAGTGATTCAAAACATATCACTGAAGACATTGTTCCACTTTACACATACAAATGTTTTAATCACGTCTGTTTATATGCAAGCAACAGTCGGGTCATCTTGGTTCAATTATACCTCGATGCTTGTGCCATCTTGCAATATCAAAATTCAAGTAAATTTTTCTCAGGTCATTATGATTCAATTATACCATTATGCTTGTATAAATTTTCAACATATCAACCGCTCAATGATGATCAACCCAAAGAAAGCAAAAACATATGACTATACAGGAATGACAAATGACAGAATGGGGATGATCAATTAGTTGCATATCATTTTACAAATTAGTTGCATATCATATAAATTTGCATTTAGTCACAGCATATCATTATCATACATCTCATTTTCAAGATACATCTCACAGCATATCATTATCATACATCTCATTTTCAAGATACATCTCACAGCATATCATTATCATACATCTCATTTTCAAGATACATCTCACAGCATATCATTATCATACATCTCATTTTCAAGATACATCTCACAACATATCATTATCATACATCTCATTTTCAAGATACATCTCACAAATCACATCATTGCATCATGAATAATACAATCATATCAATCAACATCACACCAAACGCATTTATCTAAGCATTGCATCATCATCATAGAACCATCACATCAATGCATAAATCATCATCCATAAAAACACATCACATGTGGATCGGAAAATCGGTGTCGTATATATATCTCAAAAATGGTCAAATATACAAAAGATGGCATGTCTGTCAAAATACAACACAATGATCACAATACAATGGAGCCAAGTCTCTCAGGTATGACTATCTCTTGAGGCTGATGGTCTCGTAGCAGATGTCCCGGTACCTGGATCTCCGGGTGGATCATGTCAAAATGGCTCAGTCACACCTCTACTCTCCATCCTCGAATGAGTTTGCATGGATCAACTGGATCTCACCGCAACATAGCCAAGAGCTCTGTGATCTCTAGGAACCACCTCCTCGTATAAACGCCTGTAGTACTCAACCTCCTTGGCTACATACTGCATCTCTCTCATTGTGTCTCTCACAAAACCACCAGCCGCCACTCTCTCCAGGATATCCGCTCGAGCCTTTGCTCGACCTAAGCGCTCTATCATTGTATCCCGCTCTGTAGTAATCTGCATAATCTGATGTTGTTGAGCCAGTACCTGTGCCCGAAGCTACTACACTGACAACTATAGGGACCTAATCTATGCATCCTCTTGGTGGGTGGGTACCCACATCTAAATAGGTACATGTGTGGTGGTACCCCCTATCCCTGTCCCTATCCTAGGCACTGGTGGAGGTAATACATCTGATCTCCTCCTCTAAGTTGGCCGCCTAAACTCATGCATCCCACCCACAACTGCTATAACCTCGCCTGCCCAGCTAGCTCCACCAAATCTCCCCTCCCTCCCTCACCAACTACTCGCTTGACTACTCCAATCCTCCCTCCATCTCCATCTCCTCTCCTCTCTCTATCTCCTCCATCCCCTCCTCTATCTCCTCATCTCCCTCTACCACCTCCCCTCCCATCTCCCCTGTCATCTCCTCCACCATCCCCATATCCCTCCTCAAGCTCCTCTCCCTCATCTCTCTATCTCCCTAGCCTCTCAGGCTGCTCATCCTCATCATCATCAAAAGAAGGAATCATCTCCACTGGATCTGATATCCATGCTACAGCATGGGCCATGAAGAGCGCTGCAAACTCCTCTGTCATCCCCGCATCTACCACCCTAAACTCATAGTCCCATATCTATCTAGCCAAATGCATGTATACCTCCACCACCGCTGCACTATCAATAGTCGGACCCCACTCTGGCACATCCTGCCTCCGACGAGCATATAAGCATGCTCCTTGCGGTATACCCTGCTGTCGACCATACTGCCACTGAACTCGATTGTGCAAGAACCTCTCAATGACAAAAGGTGTCTGCCCTATCAAGTATCATGACATATATACATAGGGCATCTCTAGCCCATCCTCAGCCCACACCTCACACTCCATATACGGCCTCAAGATAACCGTATCAATTTCATCCAGCACCCTCCTCCAATGCTCTAGCTTGCCCAGCTTACATTGGACAACTATCCCTATGTATCCATATACATAAGCCCGACCAACTGGCCTATCCCTATCTGCAAGTGGCCTCGCTATGGGAATGTGCTCCCAAGCCCACACCTGTAATAATGTGACCTCAGCTGATAAACTGTTGTATCCTAAGTACACCACCTGATGCAAATCTCTGTACAGATGGGCCAACATGCAAGAGCCCCAAGCAAACCTACGACCCTGTGTCACCATATCCTCTAGAACCAATCCCCATCCCACTACCAGTCCCTTTGACCTACAATTGGGACACAGAAAGCCACCTACAAATCCTGTCAGTGCCGATGGTAGTGGGGCATAATCGAAATCTATGAACTCTTGCCAAGGGATCTCATATCCGCAAATATGCTCATCATGGAAAATCCGGCGAAGCGCCTCTATCCCATCCTCCTCGGTCTGCTCATAAGGAAATAGTGCCCCTACCACAGGGATCCATAAATCCGATAACAGTCCTCTGGAGTGACAGTGACCTTGCATGTAGCCAAGTGAAAGGTGTTGGTGTCACCATGCCACCTCTCTGCCAATGTTGTCAGTAAACCCCAGTTAATGATATACCGAGGCATGTCCAACAAAGAGGACAACCCACATCTCTCAATGATATCTCTATCTGCCTGTGTCAATCATGGAATTAGAGACCATGGCCTCGAAAATCGCTCTCGCGACTGAAGAACACCAAGTTGTTCCTGTAACAAGCAAAACAAGCCCAAATATCAGTTCCCACATCTATCCGATATATCCAATCAAATTCCATATCAACTTAAAACAATGAAAATCAAATCAAGTTTCATATCGAAAATCAAATCCATATCGAAATCACAATTCCATATCAACTTGAAAAAAATCCATATCAAATCAAGTTTCATATCAACAATCAAATCCATATCGAAATCACAATTCCATATCAACTTGAAACAATGAAAATCAAATCAAGTTTCATATCAAAAATCAAATCCATATCAAAATCACAATTCCATATCAACTTGAAACAACAAAAAACTAATCAAGTTTCATATCGAATATCAAACCCATATCGAGAAACAACTCAAAAATCCATATCACATGACTCATATCAGGAACCATATCAGAAATCATAGATCGGAACTCATATCGGACATCAAATTAACAACAGAAATCAAAGATCCAAATCAACATTAAATCAAGATCATCATTCAATCAATCAGCTTGGAACTTCAAACAACAAAAGAAATTTTAAAAATCTATCATCACACATCAGCACACCAGACACAAAATTGGCTACAACACCCATCCAGGAACACTTGGCAGACACCTCCCACCCCAACCCATCTTCCTTCATCTATTTTTCCCCTGCAGCATCACCTTTCCTTTCTTTTCTAGCTACATTTTCAGGCCACGCACTAAGCAATCTCCCCCATGCGCCAAGCTACCACCTATGCGCTAGCTAAACTCAACTATGCACTAAAAACTTTACCCTATGCACTAGGTCTACCTATGCGCTACCCTATTCCCCACATGCGCTACCCTGTTAGCCCTATGCGCTACCCTATTCCCTGCATGTGCTACCCTATTAATCCTATGCGCTATCCTACCCAATGCGCTACCCTACACCTATGATGTGCTATTCGATGACACCTAGACGCTACCCTAGATCACTAACCCTACGCACTGACTATTTTATCGTATGCGCTATGCAAATGACCCGATGCGCTAAACTGTGAGAATTCGAAACAAAAAATAAAAAATATGATCAAAATTGACAAAACAAAAAGAAAAAGGGGCAAAATTTAGATGACTTACAGGTGGACCATATGTGGCAGGCCTTCGGTATTGACGAATGCCCTCGAATCAATGCGACGCATAGGGAATCGGCATTTTGTCACTCTCCAAATGTCACTCTCACCAAAAGTCAAAAGGCACAAATGATACAAATGAAATCACTTTTCACCTTTTTATAGGGTAAAAGTAAATTAGGGTTAGTGGGTGGGGCATGTATTTTGCTCGTGTTCTCGCTTGTAACCCTAGCAAACATCATTTTTCGGGAGATGAATCAATTGGCATGCATTAAACACAAAATAAAATTTCAAAATGCGATCAAATCTACAACAATTAACAAATCAATCAAATTTCCAATTTTTTCGATTCATCTCCCAAGGGGGCATTATCAATACCATTTATCAAATCTGGGACACGGCATCGACATTTTGACACACAACATCACATCAATCAAATTCTGGCGACGCATCAATTTTCTTTGAATCAACATGTGCACACACGTCACTTCAAAGAGGGGCAAAATGTAGATGTATAAAAATGACCACTTTCCTCAAATGAATATTTAATGTTCATTTTATTCTCATTCCTCTATTTAATTAAATCATCCACATTCATCTATTTGATTAAATAACTTGTTTAATTTATTTAATTAAATTCACCTAGGCCTTTCATATCATTTAATTGAATAAATCAATTTATTTAATTAAATCCCCCTTCTACTCTTTTTAATTAAATTTACATTTAATTAAATTGTTCACTTCGAATAAATAAATCTAATTTATTTAAATCCCCCACTTGCATCTATTTTGTTGAAATAAAGAAATTCATTTTAATTATAATTACCCTTCATCCACTTGCATTCTCCTACATCTCCCATTTGCCTCTCTAAACCCCTTCTAAATTCTTCTAATCCCTTCTAAATTATCCTAACCCATCTACTAAATATTGTCACAATCCTAAGCAAAGGGAAGTCACTTCTCAAACCCTTAAAGTCTTCAATAACCATTAAAGGCTTTATGTCCTCAACAACTTAACCATTTAAGTCTCTTACATAACCATTAATGGTTAACTCAACCTTCTTACATGGTTGGAGACTTTTTGCCTAACTCAACCCTCATCTAACCCTAGGGTCTCATCAAGCATTCATTGCTTTGACCATGGTTATCCCTTTAACCCTTGTACAAGAGTTTATCCTTTGGGTAAAAGCTTTATCCAATGGGTAATCTTAACCTAACTTTAACCCTTACCTTCTAAGGTAACCATGAGGTATTCTCAAGCATTTAATGCTTCTTGCATCTCCTATCAAGCAGTCTTATGTTGACAATTGTCACCATTTCATTGGTGAGAATTGTAAACATGGATTGATAACTTTCAATCCTGACCCTTGATAGGATCATCCAATCTTGACCCTTCATTGCCCTATTGTTCCTATAAATAGAGCTCTCATTCCTCCATTTCACATCCAAGTCTTTAGCATCAAACTTATAGACATTTTACTAAGCATCTAATCTAAATCATTTTAATCAAGCATTTAGCCTCTCTTTGATAATCTTCATAGCATCTTAAAATAGGCATTTGTATTATCACATAATAATCATCTCAAACTAGTATAGCATGCTAGGATAGTTTTGTTACTAATCCTTTCATCTTATCATCATATGCATGCTAGTTTAGTTCATATTTTGTTAATATCATGCACATTAGGATTGTATTCATGTTAGATTGATCAAACATCCCTCATTCTCATGATTGTCATCCCTAAGTCACTTTACTCAGTGATCTGAGAGCAAAGACATTGGCTTAAGGGGTCTTGCGAGATAGAGAACAATGGAACATCCCTTGGGAAGTTGAGCTATTCCATACTGCTCCATAACTTGCACCAAGAGTCCCATTGGTGTGTGGACTAGTCCTGAATTTGTAATATTCGTTTCATCGAACCACTTTTCCCGCATACAAGAACTATGAGGAGTTCCTAATGGGTTAAGAAATGAACTATAAAGACTTCGTTTGAGTGATTTTATTGGGGTTTTGGAAGATCTGGTACTTTTTTCCCACGTGCATGCTAATGTTGCAAGGCTTGATATGCCAACCCATCATGTAAAGGAATTGTAAACTTTCACTAGCATATCTTCTCCTCCTAATCCAATGTGCATCAAAGTTTACAATTGTCTAATATAGTGAAAGAGTTGGGTATTTTCATCAACATTTTGAAAGTTTCATGTTCTCAGCCCTATTGTACATTTTAATGATGTGTGGTTTAAATTGTTGCCTTGACATGTAAAGGAAGGACCAATATATTACATTATTATTTTAAGGGATATTTTTGTCAAATAATATCATTGGATATATTTATATGTAATGTCGTAAATTACATCCTATGTAATTTCAAATCACATATGCCTTCCCCTTTAGTTAGAATTAAGAAAATCATCTCTTCTACCCTAATCCTAATCTAAAACATACCTTTCCACTCCACATGCTTGATTTATTGGCCGTTAGGTCTAGTTTTTTCTTGAATGTGTATGTGTTGTACAGACATCCATGTGACACACAAAAATCCACAACTATGCTTGTCATTAGGACATTGCACACTTGTCATGTTTGGATAGTGTAATGCCTCTACCAACCTACACTAACATCAGGGGTCATTTTCTATTGCTAAAACCTCTTCTTTTGTCTCCATTTTCATGTTTTGAATCCCATTCTTGCTTGCCATCACTTTTGAATAATTTGTCTTGCATTATGCAGCTCCATTTTTTTAACGCATTCACAAATTCACAACACCCTATACACTCTACTATCCCACCATTGATCTTACTATATATGACATCTTGCAAGATTTGTTGTTATCATTCAAAGAGGTAAATTTCATCATGAGGATTCTTGTTGCTTCTTCATTACATCAGCAGACTACTTTTCTTCTATGCTTGGGGTGGTAACTCTCAGATTTTCTATTGAGTATATTGTCTTAATACTTTGTTAGCATATTGTTCTCTCTATTGTTTTATGTATTTTTCCATATCTTGTCTAAGGTTTTCCATGTTGGTGGGAACACCAAAATGGGATTTGTTTGAGACAAACTCTTATAAAGCTGCTCAACCCCTCTCTTCGGTCTTATGTGTGTAGGTACAAGTAAATAAATTTCTTAGAGAAGGTCTGTGCACATACTCAACTTTTTTTGGTGATAACTAAACATTTCCCTCTTGTATTTCTCCTATTGCACTTAATACTTTCTTTTCTATTATTTTAGATAGTTTTTAGTTGCATTTTGTCTTCTTTAGTATTTCTGGATGTTATGTAGGTTTCTGGGCATTTTCTTTGGAAATTATAGTTTTTTTAATTTGTACAAGATGCTAGAATGACACATTATCATTTGTGCACTATCCATTCATCTTGTATAAAGAGCTTGCCGAGTTGTTCAAAAAATCTTTGAAGTCTGCACTCCTAATTTTTTATTTTTAAAGAGTTTAGATAATTTTTATGCTATATTAGAACACACATTTAGTTAATTAGTTGGTAAACTTGAAGATTATAGTTACCCGAAGGCTTACATGAGTGGAGTTTTAAAATCTAAATCCTCAAAGGGTTTGATTATCTTTCGTAGCGGTTCAATTTGCATACTCTACATTTTGGTGAACCTGGCATGAACTTACATTTTTGTCAAAACTTCTTAAAACAAATATATAGTATCTTCAAACAATAAAAATATAAAACTCTTTGATTTTCTCATGTCATCTTTTTTTTTTTTTTAGGTTTGCAAGACCATGTGTCATGAAACTCTTTTAAGAGATTCACGACCTAGTTTATAACTTCTAGAAATATAGTTAGAAGAAGCTTGATAGATAGCATTTATCCAAATCGATATAGTCCTAGTAGACTTGGTTTGATATTTTTGGAGATCACAACTCTCCTCTAATATTTGGAAGTTCTTCAACTTTTAATTCTCAACCTGGTTCTCAAGCAAAATATCCTCCTTTGGATTATGAGTCTTCTCTAAGGGTCTTCTTTGAATAGGTACAATCTTTGGAGGAGAGCTTGAGAGATTTTGAAAATTTTCTTAAACGTGATAATCTATTCACTCAATTTTCTCCTGTTGTCGGTAATTTGAGAGACCTGCTTATCTCAGATCGTAAGGGCCTTGAGTTGTTTCGTGCACTCATTAAGACAAATGTTCTCTCTTACATGTCTATTTTGTCTCACCCTTAAGATACATATTTGGATATCATTAGTCCTCAGTTGAATGCACCAATGCCTAAGGTGTTAGTACATATGGTTGATAAGAATCCTATCGCTACTCTATCTTTTACTAGTAATACAAATACTATATCTATGAATCCCATTACACCTGGAATCAATGTATCTCAAAATCCTTTGGGGTATAACATCCCTCCTCCTCTAGTTGGCTCTACCATTATCACTTCCATGGATAATTCTTCTACTGCTAATGTCTATTTCCCAATGGCTATTCCACCTCCACCCCTCCCACCATCTAATCCCATTCTAAGTACCCTATTGTAGAATATGGGTCAAATATAGTCTCAACTTGCCAATCTAACCAACATTGCTATACAATACTCGCTTGCTCCCTACTATCATCACAACCCTCTTGATTTTACCAACTTGAATGCACCTATGCCCCATGGGATTGAGATTTTAAAATTTGATAAGTACAATGATAAGGGTCATCCGCAGTTACATCCTAATTCTTTCACTGCACTTTTTAATGATTATCATCATCAAGATCACTATGCTAGCTAAACTATTCCCTTGGTTCCGTAAGAAAACTGTTTTGGAATTGTTCTTCTCATTACCTGATAATTCTATTTATTCTTTTGATTATATCATGAATCAATTCTTGTAAAGGATTTAGGCAAAAATTGGCTACAAGGTCACCATTATTGATGTCCATTGTAAGCAGCAACCTATCAAGAAGTTGATTGATTTTATTTCTTGTTACAAATATATATCTTCACAAATTCCCTATGCCCTATCTAATCATGACATTCAAAGGATGTTCATTCAAAGTTTGTAGTTGGGATTGAGGTAGTGAGTCTCTTCAATGAACTATCATTCGTTTGCAAAGTTTTGTACTATGCTAGGAGATTATCAACAAACATTGGCTTAATATGGGGATTCTGCCTCATCCTCATGTATTGATAATTTTGGACATGTATCTTCTTCTATAAGGTCAAATAAAAATAAATCATTTTCTACTGTAATCACAATTCCCTAGGCAAATGAGAAGAGTACACTCAAATTGCAACAAAATCAAGTCTTTACAAATCTATCTGATTCTTATTTAAGTTTACTTCAAAAATTGCTAAAGGATAACTTGATTACCCTCCCAAAAATTAGACTAATTCCTAATAACAATCCATACCCTAGTTGGCATGACGCTTCTAAATTCTGCTAATATCATCGAGTGCTTGGGTGTGACACTGAACGTTGTGTGCATTTGAGACATTTAATCCAAGACCACATAGATAGTGATACCATCTCGCTTGATGATAAGAAACAAAATTCTAATAAATTTGTTGTTAAGGTCAACAATGTGTTGTAGATATACATAGATCCATTTCCACCTCGAATTATCTCAACTTCATCACTACTTCTTCTTCAACTCCATCTAATAATTTTGTATATGTGAACATGCTGACTATTTCTCTAATCTCCCCTTTGAGTCAAAAGGTTAAGGTGTCTAACATATCTTTCACACTTAATGACTTGTTGTTCCACGGAGAGCCTTATGCTCTATACATGCCTACTTGGGTTAATGATAATGTCATTACTAACATTATGGTTTACCCTTCTTGCAAATTCAATGCCATAACAAAGGAGACTCTTTTTATTAATGGGTTTCATAGGGAAAGATATGACGAGTAAAGGGCCACCATCCATACACATGATGGTCTTTCTCTTCCTCCTTTGGGATCTATTTCTTTGTTGGTCCTTGTGGGACCTAAGGCTATTTCTACCACATTTATTATGATTTTAAAATCCAATTTGTTTAGAGTGAAACTAGGCAATATTTTTTAGCTAGTTTTCATGGACATTGTTTTTAAAATAGGTAAAAGTTATAATATTATATTAATAATAATAGAAATTTCATTATCATTTACAAAATTGTGTTTCAAATCACATTCACCAAAAGAAACACCAGTTCTACAGTATCTGTCACAACCATGCATCCACTCTATAGTAACATACTACACATAAACTTTATACAAAATTGTATATATGCATGCCTTACTATACTACTCATAGCTTTAGGACTTAGATCCATCCATGACCAACACAACATATAGTTCCACTACAAAAACCACCCATTTACCCTCAAAGACATTCAAAATACCTCTTACTAGTTAGAGGATTCACCCTCAAGCATTCCCCTGCTGACCCAATAGTCTTCCTTTATAAAATATTGTTTCTTTTTACTCTTCTTTGGAGCATCACCTTCCTGATCCTTCAATTCCACCTCTCTCTTCCTTGAGTATTATTTGATATTTCTACATCCATCTAGAGATTCATGTCTCTGTGCTTTACAATCATCATCAACACCCCAAACCAAAAATGGCCTTAGGGGTGTCTCAACTTCTGCAACATAAACCCACTCCCCACTCTTCGTGATGAATCCCTCACCAAGTTGAGCCATGGCTAGGAAGGTGATCAACCATTCCTTCTACTCCTCTCTGACACACTCCTTCATAACCAATTTGGCATTCTCCTTAGAGCCAAGTTCTAGACACCATGCAATAAATAATGAAGCAACATATATGTTTGTGTGAAATATGAAACTTGACTTCATATACACTTCCCCTAGAAACACATCCACCATTCTCAGTAATTTAGGGTCCTCCAACTTGAAAATATGGTGCAGCATCTCCTCAGTGATCACCCCTTTGAAGGCGCTTTTCTATTTGGTAGCTCCCAGAGAGAAGTTGGCTTCCATTTCTTATCCTTTCAACTCACTACCATGTCCTGCCCTTTCTTTTATTTTGTCTCAAATATCTAAGTTACTAGTAAATATAACTCCTCTCTCATTACCGTGTTTGGTCAACAATCTCATGTGGGGAGCTTGATGGTATGCGGTTTGACGATGTCCTTGACCTGCAAACACATGTGATGATCAAGTTGCCCACGTGTCTCTGCTTACCTCCATCCCATCAACAGTACTTGCCTCCTCATCTTTGATTTCAAATGGGACTAAGCTTACATCTTCCCTCCATTCTATTTGGTCATCATAATTTAAACTACATCCTCATTTCAACACTCTATCTGCTATCATGTTCCCTTCCCTTCTTACATGTGAAATTTTAAATATTTAAAGACTTTGCAATTGTTTTATTGTTATCTTTATCCACTTATTAATTTTCTAGTTTTGGGCCTCCCTTAATGTAATTTCATTAACTATGATATGGGAATCACCCTCTAAATGTAGTTTTTTCATTGATAACCATCTTGCTAACTTGATGGCTACAAGTGCAACTTGCACTTTTATCTTATTGTTCATGTCATCCTTAAGTTTATGAGACCCAATCACAAGTATAACTCCATACTCATTTCTCCCCACACACCCCTGCTCATGAAACTTTGGGGTTGCCTTTTGCAGCCCCGTCAAATTTGATTTTAATCCAACCTCATCCCAGTTTCTCCCATTTAACTACCCTATTCTTATTGGTGATAGGATCAATCGATCGATACAAGCTAAAATTTGAGTAAAGGCCAATTGGACTGGATTATTTTATCTGTCATATTAAGAGGATGTTTTTGGAAATTGTGTTGAAAGGTAGCCACATTGATTGTCGTCGATATACATGACTTCAATTGAATCAACATTCTATTAATAGATTCCTCCTTTTCTTGAAATACTCGCCTATTTTGTTCTTTCCAAAACTCCCAAATCAGAAGCGAGGGGGTTATATACCAGATGCTAAAGTATACAGATCGTTCTCTTACCTTATACCAACTAAGAAATAATTTTTTCAAACTACTAGGCAAGGGCGTATACCATTGAAGTTTCTGCAATAGAAATTGCCAACATTTTGCAGTACACTTGCACTAAAGCAGGAGGTGATCAAGAGTCTCTTTTGCTTCTCTATATATAAATCATTTAAACGGGTCATGAAAGCCTAATTTACTTAGTCTTTCACCTATTAAGATACGACACCTAACTGCCAGCCATGCAAATGCACCTGCCTTGGGGAGACAACTTTTATTCCAAAACAACTTGTAAGGCCAAGGTTCCATGACTAGACCATTTTCCAAAATTTGGCAACCCACTTTTATCAAGTATTTTCCATTTCTTGCACCACATCATATAATTTCGTCCCTTTCCCCTGAAAGCTCTATCTTCCTGCTTTGTAATAATCTTCTAAAAGATGCTTCCTGGTGGGGCGGATGTGTAGTATCCTAAATTATACTCCCTTATAATTTTCTCCTCATTTGGGCCCTCACCTTGGAGTTACTATCCTGAGGCCTGATCAGAGCCCTGATTCTGCTCACACCATGCAAATAATTCAATTTTTTTTAGAATGCACACTTTCTTACCTCATTTCCCATGTCCCTGATTGGTCAGGACCAAGTCACTAGTGCTCTTGTCCCAATTAGGCCATTTTGGGGCCCCTCAACAGTAACATCATTTGAGCAGGAATCTTGATCCCGTGTCAACTCATGTTGGAAAATTAAATTATTTTTCAACAAGCATGTATAAAAGGAGGTCTACCCCTCTCATTTTGATAACCACATAAGATATTCATGCAATTAAGTTGAGCAATCAAGCATTCAAGTTCAAGTGAGCAAGCAATCTTCTTTCAAGTATTGGAGAAGAAGTAAGGTCAAGATTCAAGCATTGGAGTTGACATTCATGTTCTATGTTTATGAAGATTTCATTAAACCCTAATTCCTTATGGAGATAAAAAAAAAAACTCCATTAAAAGGCACAACATTAGTGTTTTTTGACATTATTCAACTTTTCCCTCAAAAGGAGATCATTTCCATTACTACAACTCAATTACATTTCATTTCTATTTCATGGTTAATTTCTAAACCACAATTTGACCTAAGGAAAACCCCTAATCCTAACCTATTTCCCTTCTTTAGTCTATGCAGGAACAAGTATGGGGCTGCAATCTTCAAAATTGGCTTTATTTACAGAGAGGAACAGGTTCCCATTTGGATGACAAAAAGTGTGGAGGACCAAAGTGACAAGCATTTTTGTCCTAACATTTTAGGAGCTCCTTTTGGGAACAAAGCTTAACACTCTTACATTTCTTAGATCCAGGTTCTTGGCTCGCTTTGATCTGACTGTAGCTCACTATTTATGCATTTTCACTTTAATTCCAACACATTTAACCCAATTTCAACATTTTCACAATTCAACTTAAAAGAGGACCCCCTCGCCCCCCCCTGCCCCCAAAGTGAATCTAATAAGAATTCTTAGCCCTATCCTTGTTGATTTGTTGCTAGATCTATTAGGTTCATGCCTCTTTTAATGTAATGGTCCCTAAGTCTAAATATTAATGGTTTTCATACATCTAATGGTGGGAACCCTAATATTTTCACCATTACATTTTGGTGAACTCGACGTCTTATACTTTAACTTTATTTATTTATGTACTTAGATCTTAATATTTATGCATTTCAAACTCAAAGTTACATTTATAAGTTTAATTTTCAATTGAATTTCAAAAATTTAGAGGTTAAGTTCAAAAAATTTAATTCTAAAATTGAGCTTGTGGGTTGTCTAATTTGGATTTATTATTTCAGATCTGATTATTCATTTAATTTAAAATTCAAATTTTCCCTCCTAGAACTCATTTTCAAATTGAATTACATAAATTTAGTGGTTGAATTTACAAAACCCTAAATTATAATTCTGAATTTACATGTAGGTTGCATAATTTTTCAAATCAAATTCTTTCAGATGTGATATTTATGATATGCTATGCTATGATCTAGATGCATTTATCTTTCAAATTCACAAACCAAATTGCTTAATTAATTGGTTAATCAAACATTTTTACAAAATTTTGTATTTTTAAATCACAATTTTCAATTTCAAATTCAAATTTCCCTCCTTTGTGCATGAGTTTTACAACCATTAGTCCTACCTATAATATTCTCATGAGAAGAAGTTGTATAATTAAGGCTTCCCAAGGTTTAATTACTAAGGATATGGAGCCTAATTTGGATAACTTGTTTCATGAGAATGTTGGTGGATCTTCTATTCCAACAATTGATGTCATTCATCCCCATTCTTTACATAATTCTCATGATTAGGGTGAATCACTAACTAGGGTTTCCATTGATCAATTAGAGAATATTAACAATGAATTTGAAAATCTTCAACAATGGATGAGTCAACAATACACGAAAAGTGAGGCAATCCCATTGATTGAAGGATTAAAAACAATGGTTCAAAGTGATCAAATTGGTATTGATTTGTTGTGTGGCCTTGCTCATATTGTTGACACTAATATCATGCCTATGAAAATTTGTGTTTAAGTCCTTGGTTATACTCACTAGTCAAGTTGATCATTCGATTCCTATGGCTACATCTATGCCTAGTGTGTCTACTTTCACATCTACTATCATGGCTACTTCAACATAAAATGTTAATCCTATACATGTTAGTCAAGGGGGAAATATTGCAAATCAAAACTCTTTCATACCTCCTTTTGTGAGTCTTCCATTTGTAACCCAATCATCTCCTATGCCTACATACCATAATGTCCTTGTATCATCTTAAATTATCACCGAGCCAATTTACACCTCATGTTTGTGCCCCTACTTTAGTGCATCTCCCCCTCATCTCTTATTTGGGTCTATTTAGTGCCTTAACTCTAGTTTTTATGTCATATTCACCTACCAAATGATCCTCTAGAGGGGTGTCTTCCTCTCTGAGCCTTAATTTTCTTCCCTAATTAAGGAGGACCATGGCGCTAGCACCCTCGTCCCCCTCAATGACACCTATTTTTCAAGAGAATGATGGGACCTATCTCTCCAGTGGGAAATGAAATTGGTGGCTCTATATGATCATTGGGGGTGGGCCTAACCGGTAAATTGACTTAGTATCACCTATATAAAGCATTTGATCAATCTAATTTCATCCTAACAAGAATTTTAAGTCTCCATATCCAAGCAATCAAGCATTTTCACAAATCTTCAAGGCTGCATTTCCTTCATTCAACCATTATGGAGCAAATTTACATCATTCATATGCAAGCTTGTGTGTGTGATTAGGGTTTTGTCATTTTCATGACATTTCATACAACATATGTGATTACATTCAAGAAGCAAAGCATCATTATCAGTCATTGCAGATATGAGGTATATCTTTCCATTGTTTATTTCACCATATGCAATATTTCATTCAAGGTTAATTCCTAAACTAGGGTTTGACTTAGGCAAACCCCTATTCCCAACCTATTTCCCCTTCTTTTAATGTGTAGGAAGTGGGTATAGAGCTTCGATCTTTAGGATAAGCTTTATTTACAGTGATGAATAGGTTCCCCTTTGGACGACGAAAAGTGCAGAGGAGCGGTGCGATGGGCATACCGGTCTCAAAATTTTAGGAGATCCTTCTCGGAACAGATTTGAATACACTTGCATTGCTCAAATCCAATTTTGTGGCTCGATCTGATGACTATAGCTCACTATTTATGTAGAATTACTTCAATTCCAATACATTTATCCTAATTTCAACATTTTACAATTCAACTCAAAAAGAGGGTAATCAATTCAAATCCAATAAATACGATAGAATTCTCAGCCCTATCCTTTCTGATTTGTGGCTAGATTTATTGGGTTTACCCATCTTTAATGGAATGGTACCTAAGCCCAAAATTAGTGGTTTCTACTATATCTAATTGTGGAAACCCTAATTTTACACCATTACATTTTGGAGAATCCAACTCCTTACACCTTTATTTTTTATTTATGTTCTCAAATCTGAGTGTTTATGCAATTTAAAATTCAAGTTTACATTTACAAGTTAAATTTTGTATTGAATTTCAAAAATTTATAGGTCAAATCAACAAAAAAACCTAATTTTTAATTGAGCTTGTGAGTTGTCTAATTTGGATTAATTGTTTCAGATCTGATTTGGAAACATTTTGAATTTCAAATTTGCATTCATAGATCTTGTTTTAATCAAATAACATAAATTTAGAGGTTTATTCACAAAAACCCTAATTTATTTTAGTTAACTGGATTTGTGGGTTGCATAATTAATCACTTTGACTTTCAGATCCGATATTAAATATTCATAATGGTACTAAATAGATCTGATTTATTTTCTATTTTACATATGATTACATTTCTGTTTTACTTACATTTATCATAATCATGTCTTGGATAATGGTTTCTTTCATTTCACATTGCTTCTTTTCATTAATAGCACTTTGGCATATTGCATTTTTAGAATTTCCAAATTGCTTCCTTTCAATAAATTAGATCTCAAAGCTTTCATTTATAGTGCATGTTGTTTTATGATGATATTTTTAGGAAAATGCATTACATATATAGATCAAATTAAAGCTTTTGTAGATCCCAATCCTAGAGATGCTAATAGAAAACCTACTACTTGTACCTCTCCTAGGGTATCTAATGTGAATGAAGAAAGAGATAATACTCCTATCAATGATCTCTTTAATGGAGAGCAAGCATTAAAGAACAAAATGGCCCCATCTTCTTCTCATACACATACCCTAGCGCAAGGGGGGCAAGATCAAGATATTGGTGTTTCAATCTCTCTAGATCCCCCTTATTCTCCTAGAGCCTATCTTAGTCATCAAAACATTTGTAGAGAAGATGATATGCATTTAATTCATGATCTATCACCCAACATAACATTAAGTAAAGATGAGGCCTTAGATGATAAGGATCTTCCCTCCCAATCTACCAAAGAGGATATGCATGATGATAGAAAGGAAAATATCCCTACACAAGATATTCCTTCTTCATCTACTTTTCCCTTTGTTGGACTTCTAAATACACTTGTAATAAAAATTTCAAAGAGATCCATTATAATGTTCCTCCTCCTTCTCAGTTAAGAACTTCTTATATGAGTGGCTATAATATAATATCAAAATAATGTTTTAGGGGACAAGGACTTGGAAAATTTGAACAAGGAATTAGAGTCCCTATAAACCCTCCTACACAAATTAATGGTGAAGGTCTATGAAATTATCATGAATCCCCTATGGATGATATCCTTAGAATTTAAAATTTAAAGAATTACCTTGCAAAACATAAGACTTATCGTTCATCTAAGGGCGCTTCTTCTTCAAACACTCCTTTTTGTTCATACCATCAAACTCATGACCATCATGCCAATGATTGTTCGGATTTTTAAAAGAGTATAAAAGAACTAGTTAATAATGGAATTGTTAAAATCATAGATGACAATCCTTTCTCTTCCAACCACCCTTTTCCTACAACCCAAAAGACTAAATATACATCTATTGATGATCGAGAATAATTAGCAACTAGAATCTTTTGGAGATCTAAGTATGACAAGAATGTTGCTTTTCCTTTCATAGAATTTAGTAATAAGCATAAAGAAGGTAGTGAGCATTGCCTTTTTCATCATGGTGGTTCTCATTCTCTTGGAAAGTGTAAAGCATTTAAATAATTTGTTCAAGAACAATATGATCTTGCTCGCATACCGCATACAATTGATCTTTCTCTTTTTATTGGTGAAAAGGCACTACCTTGGCACTCCATTCACCCTTCATGTTTCTCCTCACCCTATGACACAAGTAGTTAACTTAATTGGGGGCTCTTTGTCATAACTGGTGATGCCTTTTCAATGTCAAACATCTTGGGGCAACAACATGGTTCATTCTTGCCTCTATACTTAGGGGGCAAGAGCCTTATCCTTTTATTTATCTAAAGTGTCACTATTCCCTTTAGGGGTTGCATTTTCCATGTTTTCATATCCTTTCTCGCATAGAGTGGTATGTCTTTTATGACTAATCTTTCTCTTTAGCGGAATATGTGATCTTCTAATTTTCTCTCTTTCCTCTTTGAAGATTACCTCTTCTTGGGAGTTGCCTTTTACATATCTTAATGCCTTTTGTTACATTGATATCCCTTCATGTGACTACATTGTACATTTTCTTATGGTTAATCTCTCCTTGGAGGTTGTGTAATTATTCTCATTGTCCTTACACTTACGGGGCAATAATCTCTCTCTCTCCTATCCTTTCCAAGGATCCACTTTTCCTTTGTTGGGCGGTGTTTTATTATGATTTGATGTCATTCCTTGTGTGAATTTGCTGCTTGATCAAGGATTCTCTCTTGTGCAAGAGGTGTATGTCCTTGGATACAACCTATTTTTCACTTGGCAATGTATATCTATTATAAACATACCCCTCACATTAGGTCAAAAGTGTGATTTCCTTCATCAAGAATCTCTTTCACTTAGCAATGAGAGGAAGGTATGCATTCTTGTTCTCCTTCCCTTCTTTTGGTAGAAGATGTTATGTTTGTTCAAAAACTCCTCTTGGAGGTAGACGTCTTTTGAGAAAAGATCTCTTCTCCTCCAAGGATCCTCTTTACACTTGTTGCAAGATATATATTTTTCAACTATCTTATCCTTGATTGAAGAAGTATTCCCTCTTCAGATTGGATTTATGAGCATTGTTGCCTAAACAATTTCTCCTTGGTGTAGAAGGCAGGTATCCTTGTTTCTAGCCTCCTTAAGACATCGACATAGGGATATGTTGATATCTTAAGGGGGGCATACACATCACCCTATTTGTACCATATTGTACCATATCTTTGCATGTCTTAAATGGGGTGTTCAGAATCAGAACTAGAGAAAACAAACTCTTATACGAGATGCTTCATGCCCAAAACCAGACACGTCATTTGATATATTTCTTAGATGGGGTGCACATCATTGAAACCAGATAAAACAAACTCTTACATGGGATGTCCTCAAAATTAGGCATGTATCTGCCTTAAACGGGGTTACGCATTCTCAAGACTAGAGAAAAAAAACTCTTATACAAGATGTTCTCAAAGCCATACATTCACCCCTTGGCATTTGTATTATATGTCTTAAATAGGTTGAGGCACACTCATAAATAGAGAAAACAAACTCTTATATGGGGTGCTATATTCTTGAAACTAGACATCACTTGCAAACACACACGAGGATGATTGGAACTATCAAAATACAACTAGACTATTCCTACTCTCCTCCCTAACATGGATCACCTAGAAAAAACACATCTAGAATGTGTATCCATGTCATCTCTCTTTTTCTCATTGATCACTTAGAAAAACACATCTAGAATGTGTATCCATGCTCTTTCTTTCCTTCTTCTCATGAACTCGTAGCTTTGCTATTTGTAGTTCATGGATGATGCGTACTTTGTTCTTTTATGTGATCACTTGTGTTCTTGAGATGGCATTTTTCAAGAATTATATTAGTGGTTGAGACATTTTGATATCGAGGTCTCTTCGGCTAGTTGACTTGAGGTCTTGTTTTTGGTCTTTAGCTTTTGTGTTGTGTGTCTTTTGCCTTTTGTCTTTGTTTGTCTTTGTTTGCATTTGGTTTGTCTTTTTGCCTTGTCTTGTGTTCCCTTGCATGCGTTTGAGTGAGTTAAGATCCTCAGATTGGGGGCTTGGTTCCTCAAAATTAGTGATGTCTTATACTCTTTGTGTTTATGATCTTAGTTTCTCCTTTCTCCATCTCTTTCATCTACTTTACCATGAGTATTTGCATAGGCTCATACTTTCGTTAAAGTGGAGGCTAAATGTAGTGTTGTAAATTATCACCGGGACAATTTAAACCTCATGTTTGTGCCCCTACTTTAGTGCATCTCTTCCTCATCTCCTATCCGGGTCCATTCAGTGCGTTAACTCCATTTTTTTATGCCATGTGCACCTACCAAATGATCCTCTAGAGGGGTGTCCTCCTCTCTGGGCCTTAATTTTGGTCCCTAATTGAGGAGAACCAAGGCACTAGCACCCTGGTCCTAGGACGAGAGTGCCCAATACCCTAGTCCCCCTCAATGGAACCCAATTTTCAAGAGAAGGATGAGACCTATCTCTCCGACAAGAAATGAAATTAGTGGCTCTATATGACTATTTGATGTTGGCCTAATCAATAAATTGACCTAGGATCCCCTATATAAAACATATGATTAATCTAACTTCATCCTAACAAGCATTCTAAGTCTCCATATCCAAGCAATCAAGCATTGAATCATTCATCACCAAGAATTTTCAAAGATATTTAAGGTTTCTTTTCCTTCATTCAACCATTATGGAGCAAAATTACATCATTCATATGCAAGCATGTGTGTGTGATTAGGTTTTTGTCAAGTTCATACCATTTCATACAACATATGTGATTATATTCAAGAAGCAAAGCATCATTATTAGTCATTGTAGATCTGAGGTAGATCTTTCCATTGTTAACCCCTATTGCAACCTATTTCCCCTTCTTTGTGTGTGTAGGAAGCAGGTACGAAGTTGCGATCTTAAGGATAAGCTTTATTTATAGTGACGAACAAGTTCCCCTTTGGATGGTGAAAAGTATGGAGGACATGTGTGACGGGCATACTGATCTCGATATTTTAGGAGCTTCTTCTTAGAACAGATCTAAATACACTTACATTGCTCAAATCCAGGTTGGAGCTCGATCCAGTGATTGTAGCTCAGTGTTTATGCATAATTACTTCAATTCGAACACATTTATCCTAATTTCAATATTTTACAATTCAACTAAAAAAGAAGGTAATCAATTCATATCCAGTAAATCCAATAGAATTCTCAACCCTATCCTTGTTGATTTGTGGCTAGATCTATTGGGTTTGCCCCTCTTTATTGTAATGGTACCTAAGCCCAAAATTAGTGGTTTCTACTATATCTAATTGTGGAAACCCTAATTTTACAGGTATTACAATTCCACCTCCTTATTCTCAACCTCCACCTTCATACAACAATGTTACTCCTAGCAAGAGATGAGAGAACGGAGAGTGAAGCTAGCGGATTTAACTTTGAATCGGAGACTGAGGGAGAATAAGAAGAAACTAGCAAAAAAGGGAGGAATAGGGCCAAGAAGAGAAGGATTATTGTGGAATCAGAAATGTCGGATTCTGAAACCGAATCCTTTGAGAAAAAAATTGTTAAAAAAAAGAAAAGGAAAGCTACTGGAAAGTAGACTCAAAGGAAGAATACTAAAAAGGGTAACAATTCAGACATCAACCACATTCTGGATGATTTTGAGGAGGAGGCTAAAGAAAATAAGAAGGTTGAGGGTCAGGATAAAGAAGGGGAGGGTAACTCGGTGATGGGCAATATTGAGGTCGTGAATAACACAAGTCTGCAAAAGGAGGATAAAGGGGATAAAAGTGGCAGTGGTGAAAATGATATTGTTAAAGCCTTCTATGAGACCATCACTACCATGGTGAAGGATATCAATAGTTTGAAAACAGATACACAGGCTATCACAAGAGTTACAGTTGGTGATAAGCCCCTGGCTGAACATGTTAAAGAATTGGTTGTCGTTCTACATAATGCAGAAGCTATTGAATATATGGCTGGAAAAATCATAGCTACGGAAAAAAGTTCAATGAGATGGGAGATAGAAAGGAAATGGAAAATAAAATGAATGACTTCGGCAGCAGAATTGACAGGTTGGAACTCAACGTCAAGAAGATTGCAGACCAAAATTTCCAAATCCTCAAATCGTCGGTGGACAACATGAACATCCTTATCAACAGGTTTGAGAACAATGCTAAGAAGGATGGTGATAAAGAGTAGTTGGACAAGAAGGGTCATGAAAGGAGGACCAGAGCTAACACAAAGATCAAGGGCGACATCAAAGGTCGTGAGCTGGAGGAACTGAAGACCTTAGCGAACAACATGAAACAAATGGTTGTTCATGCTAAAGAAATTATGAATAGTATTTAGGTCTCTGTTGATGTCCTAGGTTCTATCTTTTTGTTGTCTCTGTGCTTTCCTTTCGCTGTCTATTTCGGGTTTTTAATGATATGTTATGTTAGTTGTTCCCTTTCGGTTGGATCATTTTGTCTTTTTGAAGTGATTAGACACTTTTTTCTAGTAGTTCTATTCTCTTGGCTTGTACAAGGTTCGGGTACCTTTCAAATACCTGCTTTTACTTAATCAAAACAATGTTACTCCTCTATCACAATCCAATATGTCACTTTTCAATCCATCCACCGAAGCAACCATCAATAACCTAGCCCAAACTATCTCATCCTTACAACAACAAATAGCTTCTATGAACCAATCCAAGTTTAATGTGCCCACATTTGATGTAGCGAGCCCATTATCTAATTATATTGCCCATGTTGTCCCTCCTAAATATATTGAAGTCCCTCAATTAGAGCTTTATAATAGAAAATCTGACCCCTTGACTCATGTGAAAACATTTCAAACTTTGTGTAGTGATTTTACTCATGATTAAAGACTTTTGGCTAAATTATTTACTAGAACTTTTAGGGACAAAGCATTGCAATGGTATTGTTCTTTTCCTTCTTATTCTATTACATCACTTCAACAATTGGCTATTGCTTTCATTCAACAATTCTGCAATAATATTGGTCCTAAGATTACTTTGATTGATTTGATTCATTGTAAGCAAGGTGTTAAAGAAAAAGTGACTAATTTTATTGGTAGATATAAACATCTTTATTCTCAAATTGCTTAACCTATGCTTGATCAAGATGTTCAAAGAATTTTTATTTCTAATTTACAAAAATACATTAGGGATAAGCTTCTCCTTTCTGAGTTTACTTCCTTTATGCAGTTGTGCACAATGCTTCATAAATATCAACTTCAAGTGAGTCAATTTGAATCATCTCCTTCAATGGCTCCGATTGATAAGAATGAAAGTGATCAAAAATCTCTTGTGAAGTTTAAACCGAACAAGGGATTCACCAAGTTCAATGACAACAACAATACCCAAGTAGCAACTGCAACAACAGGTGTGCCTCCTTTATCCAAGTACTTTAGAAAATAATTTACTCCTCTTTTTGAGTCTTTGCATAGCATTATGACACAATTGTTAAACAAAAATGTGTTGAAACTTCCTCCCATCAAACCAATTGACACATCCAAACCTTTGCCACCCTATTATGATCCCAAATATTTTTGCCAATATCATCGTCAACTCGGTCATGGCACTGAAAATGTTATTCCTTAAGGAGTAGAATTCAACACTTTATTGATAACAATACCATGTATGTAGCAGGTGTGAATGACACAAGAAACAAATCTGTAGCTCCTCCTAATCAAAATCTTCAAATCTTTACTAATCCTTTGCCTTCCCATTCTACTAATGTGATTGAGTCTGAGAATCTTGTATTTTCTCCTAATGACCTTGGACTTGAGTCTAATAATGTAGTGAATCTTGTTCATAAACCTATACCTCCTAATGACTTTGATCCTAGTGAAACTATTGAAGTACCTGATGGCCCTCTATATATCACTGTGAAGATCAAAGACAAATTCTCACGAGGGGTGCTCATTGATCTAGCGTGTATGGTGAATGTGATAACTAAAGAATATCTTTATAATTTATAATTGCATCAAGTAATATATGATAAATCTAATTTAGTGGTTAAGGTCTTTGATGGTTTCTCTTGTCCTACTATTGATTCTATTACTCTCCCCATTGAGGTTGGTACTAGATGCTTAAATGTCATTTTTGTTATCATTCCTACATTTGATCAATTTCACGTGAAGTTGGGACATCCTTGGCTCTCTTCCATGAAAGTGATCCCTTCTACTATTCATAAATGCTTAAAATTTCCTCAGAATGAAAAAATCATAACATGTACCAACCCACGGTGAGGTGTGGGGATGCTAATCTTGATTACTTTTGTTCTAAATAAATCAAGCCTCTTAAGGCTTGTAGTGATGCTCTCTTTCATCCTTATCAAAAGTGGAAGAATGATATGATATTATCTTTGATTAAGCCTCAAGATCCTAGACCTATTCCTCCTCATGATGGACCCAGTCTCCTTCCTACACCTTCTATTCCTCCTTTATATGTTGCAATTCCACCTCCTACAACTTATAAAGAGAAGCATTCGACATCTCCTATTTTTTAACCTAGTAGACCTTCTCCTATTCCTCCTTCTTTAAAGGAAGAGAAGAAACCTATGTCTATTGATCCTAAACCTTCACAACCCTTGGCTAAACCTAAAAAAAATCATTGTGCAAGAGAATATCGACAAAGATGTCATGCTAAGGATTGTGAACTTGCTTCTCAACCCATTTCCTCCCCGAAGACATCAAATGTTGACATGATCCCATTTGTCCAGCCTTCGCCTAACCCTAGGGAGGAAGTTCAACCTAAATCACCAAGATAAAAAATGCTTAAGAAAGATGATGGCTCATGTTCTATTCATGTTAAAGATCCTATTTTTATTAATATTGATGAAGAGATGGATGAAAATGATGTTCATTCTAACAATGTTGATGATAATGATTGCAATGATGAATATGAACTTGTTGATGTTGATAACGATCTATCTAAATAATTTTCAAAAGCATTAATCCTAGATCCTAGTAACAGACAAAGTGACTCATCAATAGAGCATGGTCCTTGTTCGGAACTTGTGGTAGCTCCATCTACTATGCTTGAATTCACTCCTCTTGCATCTTGTCCACCTTCCCAGAACAATGTTCGACAAGATTGGGAGGTAGATAATTTTCTTGATTATCTTCATTCGTGTCGTAGATTCTCTCTCTCTCTCTCCTCTCTTTCTTGTTTGTGACATTCCTCTATTTGTTTCTCAATTCTTCTATTTGTTGCCCCTAGTGTTGTCTACTTGAGGATGATGCAAAATGTTGAGATCTCTTTTGGTCTTTCTCACGTTGACTCAGAAGACACATGCACCCTTCTTCCATTGTGGTTCTACTTCCTTTGGGGGACGAGGACAATTCAAAGCAAATTTACTTCATGATATACATTATTTATTATAAGAGTATACTGACCCCAAAGTTAAGTAGAACCCTTATGTGTTTTGTGATCACTATCCTTTGTTTTGTCCTTTCTTGGGGGAATATCATTATGATAACGTGCTTGTATTTTGGATGCATGTATATTAAATTAAAGCAATTTCTCCCCTTATGGCGTATGCAATCACTTTAACATGGGGGCATGCACTCCGCTCAATATTTCACTCTTTGCATGTCTCAATACTCAAGTTACTATGCAAACTTAGCCTTTTGGTTTGTAATATTGGTATTTTTCTTTTCATGACTCATAGTATGTGAACATTACTAGGCTAGTAGTCATGATTCTCTCTCTCTCTCTCTCTCTCTCTCTCTCTCTCTCTCTCTCTCTCTCTCTCTCTCTCTCTCATGATGCCCCTTTTATCTTGATATTGAAGTAGTAAGATCCTAAAGTCATTAGAGGGCTTGGTGTATCTTGCCTCTTTGATGAATCAATGAAAGCTTTTCAATGTGAAACTTTGTACTTTATTGAGAGTATTCTTAGTCTCATACTCTCGCTAAATTGGGGGCTAAATATAGCATCCTAAATTGTACTCCCTTACAATTTTGTCCTCATTTGGGCCCTCAACTTGGTGTTCCTGCCTTGAGGCTTGATCGGAGCCCTAATTCTGCTCACACCATGCAAATAATTCATTTTATCTAGAATGCGCACTTTCTTACCCCATTTCCTATGTCCATGATTGGTCAGGACCAGGGCGCCAGTGCTTTGGTCCTCCCAATCAAGACCTATTTTCGAGCCCCTCAATGGTAAACATCATTTGAGTGGGAATCCTAATCTCGTGTCAGCTCATGTTGGAAAATTAAATTGTTTTTCGATAATCATGTATAAAAGGAGGTCTACTCCTCCCATTTTGATAACCATATAAGATATTCATGCAATCAATTCGAGCAATCAAGCATTCAAGTTCAAGTGAGCAAGCAATCAATCTTCTTTCAAGCATTGGAATAGAAGGAAGGTCGAAATTCAGGCATTGGAGTTGACATTCATGTTCAATGTTTATGAAGACTTCATGAAACCCTAATTCCTTGTGGAGACAAACAAAACTCCATTAAAAGGTACAACATTAGTGTTTTCAGACAATATTCAATATTTCCCTCAAAAGTAGATCATTTCCATTACTGCAATTCAATTATATTTCATTTATATTTCATGGTTAATTCCAAAACCACGGTTTAAACTAAGGAAAACCCTTAATACCAACCTATTTCCCTTCTCTAATGTGTGCAGGAACATGTACAAAGTTGCAATCTTCAGAATTGGCTTTATTTATATAGACGAATAGGTTCCCCTTTGGACGAAGAAAAGTGTGAAGGACCAGAGTGACATGCATTTTGGTCTTGACATCTTAGGATCTCCTTCTGGGAGTAGATCCAAATGCTCTTACATTGCTCAGATCCAAGTTCATGGCTCGATCCGACAACTGTAGCTCATTGTTTATGCATTTTCACTTCAATTCTAATGCATTTACCCTAATTTCAACATTTTCACAATTCAACTTAAAAAAGGACCCCTCCAAAGTGAATCTAATAAGAATTATCAGCCCTATCCTTGTTGATTTGTGGCTAGATCTATTAGGTTCATGTCTCTTTTAATGTAATGGTCCCCAAGTCTAAATATTAGCGGTTTTCATACATCTCATGGTGGAAACCCTAATATTTTCACCATTACGGAAAGATTCAACTCTTGCACCTCCTTCCACTCCCACTTCTCCTCCCCATTTTTTCTATGGTGAGAAATGTAATCATAGACCCTCCACCCCATTTCTATGCAGTTTCTTTGTTTATCAAGTCCAACCCTTCATCTGCATCCAATGTTTCATGGCCATCCCATGAATCCATCCAAAAATATGCACTCTCCCCATTGTCCAACTGCCATGAAATGTGATCAATAATTACCCGTAGGAAATAATATAATTCCATATTACCGATACTTTTGGGGGATCTTGGATAGTAAGGATCCTCTCTTTTTTAATAAGGTCTAAATATTCATTTCTTAGGATTCAAGCCCACTTCCTATATGGATTTGAGTACATGCTCCATCCTAATTTTTCTTCTATATCTTTGTTTAGAAAGTTCTAGTTCCTCATTCCTACTCCTCCACCTACCTATGGTTTACACATTGAATCCCATGCCAATAGTGAAATTTTATCTTGTTCATTTTTTCCATTCCAAATACTAAAGCACATCATGGAGTAAATAGGAATGGAAGAAATCATCATCTTAAGCATAAAATTCCTTTCTGAAGTTGTCAACCATATACTTTTCCACCCCTCCATCTTTTTTATACAACTGTTAATCAGTTTACTCCATAAATGCACCCTATTAGCTTTTGAGAATAAAAGTGTACCTAAGAATCTCCCTAGGAGTTTTCCTGGTTTTATCTCCAAGATTCTGGAAATTTCTCTTTCTTTAAGTATTGCTTGTGTTAAAGAAGACAATCTTAGATTTTTTCTAATTAACCTTTTGACTCAAGACTATACAATACTTATCCAAGGCTTGTTTAATACATCAAGCTTCTCGTAAAGACGATTCCCCAAATAGGAGTGTATCACCTACAAATTGTTGGTGAGTGGCATGTTCCATATTTGGGTTAATTTTAACACCCTTCCATTTTCCCTTTGGCCTCAACTTAAATATCATCTTTCCCATAACTTCAGCCATTAAAATGAAGAGAAAGGGGGTAGAGGATCACCTTTCCTCAAGCCTCGGTTAGTTTTGAAGAAACCTGGGGGCTTCCATTGATGCGAATCGAGAATCTTGGCATAATAATACAGTGTCTCACCCATGCTACCCACTGCTCACAAAACCCAAATCTCTTCAACACTTCAAGAAGGAAGCCCTTGTCTAATTTGTCATATGCTTTTCTTATATCTAGCTTAATTAGCATTCTCTCTACTTTTGCTTTTCTGATTGCGTGAATGGCCTTATGCACCACTATAATTCCTTCAACAATTGATACTTGGAGAACAAAGACACTTTTCTCTTATGAAATAAGTTTACCCATAAACCTCTTAATTTTGTTCACCATTACTTTGGCAATAATTTTATAGATCATATTACACAAGAAAATTGGGTGGTAATCCTCAAATTTTTGAGCTTGATCCTTCTTGGGAATCAATGCAATAAAGGTGTTATTAACATTACGAGTAATAGAAGCTTCTTTTATATTTTCCTCAACAACTGACCATAAGTCTTTTGATATGATATCGCAATATACTTGGTAAAAGAGGGTAGGGAAACCATCCGACCTTGGTGCTTTATCCACTGCCATTGAAAAACTGCCTTTTGACCTCATCAATGGAGACTGCCTAGACTAGCATCTTATTTTGCTAGTTTGTGATGATTAGTGGGATAACCTCTAGCATTTCTTCAATGAAAGTGGAATTTTTTATCCTGATTTCCTGTCAATAGTTCCTTAAAAAATATTACAACCTCTTTATATATATCTTCATTCTTTGAAAGCATCTCACCATTTGGCTTCTTAATCATGTACAATTTCTATTTTTGGATCTCTTAGCCTTTACCAAATTGTGGAAGAACTTTGTATTCATGTTTCCCTCTCTTAGCCAACATTCTCTAGACTTTTTCCTCCAAAATACTTCTTCTCTGGCTAAAATTTTAGCATACCCACTTTGAAGCTTTTTTTTCATATAGAGCATCCTCAACAAACATGTCGATCTTGCTACGAATATTTCCTAACTTCATCTCCAAGATCTGTTTTTCCTCAAATATGTTCTTGAAGCTAATTTTATTCCATTCTTTTAGCTTTTGTTTGACATAAGCTAATTTCTTGCAAAATACATGTCTAGATTTCCCTTTTATTTAAGGAGCCTCAAGCCACCATTGTTCAATCAATAATCTAATATTTGGATCCCTACTCCACATTTTCTTAAATTTAAATGGGAACCGAATCAACATAACATCTTTATGAAATATTAGTGTTACCAGGTAATAATCTGATCCCAGATAAGGGAGGATATTATCTTAAAAAATAAGAGACTTCTCGACCCATGTGCCTACCACAAAAAACCTATCCAATTACTCAGCAATTAGGGAATTACCAAACCTCCTATTAGTCTATATATAGCTCCCATTCTTGGGATGAATCTCCAACATACTGTTCTTCAGAACAAAACCCTGGAACTTTTTTCGAACCATCCCAACGCCACTGTTTCCCCCACTTTATCTGAAATCTCTAGTGTTGCATTAAAATATCCCCCCCAAATAAACACTTCTTGTTTGGTACTCACCAACCAATCCGAATCCTATCCCCGTACCACTTTTTTCTCTCTTAATTTGGTTGGGCCATTGAAGTTAACCTGGAAAACTTCTAGTCCATTCAATAAGTGAGTAACCTTCACAATCTGCCAGTTTGGAGCATTCTTAACTTCTATGATATGAACAGTATCTGAGTTTCCTAAGATTGCCAATCTACCTACCACTCCTTCTACTTCCACAAATACTCCTTTCCATCTACCCCAGGCTTCTAGCATCCCTACCAATTCTACTTTATTGAGCTTGGTTCCTTGTAACAACATTACATCTGCTTTCGATTGATCGAGACATCTCTTGATCAATCATTATTTGTCAGGGGCATTATAGCCCCTAACATTCCATGTTATGAGTTTCATGATGCCTTGGGAAGGGGAGTTCTCCTCTAGTTGAAAAGATTTTTTTGGCCCTTCACACATCCCGCAACTTCCAATTTCATCCGAATAGATTTTCTCCCTCTACTTATCTTTTCACCCACTTTACAATTCTCAATTCTTGACTTTGATTGGCTAATGGTTATTTTCTCTCTAATATCTACCTCTTCCCCCAAACCCTATTCATCCTCCCCATCCTACAATTCTTCCGAATCTAAATTTTTTTCTTCATCACTAATCCCAACTCCTTGCCTACTAACTCCCTGTCCTTCTGAGACCTCACAACCTCTAGTGTTGTTTCTTATTCCTTCAACTATGTTGAGCACAAGAAAAGGAAAGCCATCCATGAACTAACAAAGCCAAAGTCCCATGTATTTGAGCTTCCCATGTTGCAAGGTGTGCACCCTTGGTTTCCTTGTGTTGTGCAACATAGCGCTCAGGTTTGTGACATGGCTTAATTGCCTCCTATGGATTCTATAAGTCTAGTGGTTGTATCGAGCATTAATAGGTCAATATTTTGGTGCAACAACAATCGTACTTCTAACAAGTGGTATCAAAGCCCTGGTCAAAGGTTCAAACCCCTTCACTTGCATTGGGGGGGATTGTAGCAAGTTGTGCGCTCTAGGTCTCTTTGTGTTGTGCAACATAAATCTCGGGTTTATGACATGTCTTAACCACCTCCTATGGATTCTATACGTCTAGTGGTTGTATCAGGCATTAACATGTCAATCTTTTGGTTCAAGAGCAACTGTACTTCTAACATCCCAGTCTTCTAAACATCCCTCTTGGTGCCCTACCATGCATGGTGAGGGTAAGCATTCTTTTTTGGCTAGTCCTTCACATGCAACACTTGTGTCTCAACCCCTGATGGCTCCTTCTATTCCTTTTCCTACTCCCAAAGCAAAAAGAGGAAAGGTGCCCAAGATTGAGACTAAGGTCCCTATGTTAGCGACACCTCATGTTTCATGTGTGGAGCCTCCTCTTCCACTAATGATGACTACTAAGATGGATTTTCCTATGGCACAAGATGTTACAAAGTCTTCTCAGGCTTCTATTATTGGTTCTCATCTATGTTAGAGCATAAGAATTATCAATAGGAAATGTCTTGGAAACATGAGGCCACATTAAAGACCGAGGATGTCTTCCATTTTAGCTCCTGCTTCTTCATTTATTCTTGTTATAGTTTACATTGCTCTTATTGTCTCTACTTCTATTTTTGCTCCTACTTCTATCTTTATTCTAGTCTCTTTGGAAGATATTCATGAACCTCGTCCCAAAAGGGTGCAAGTGTTCATTACTCCTTCCTTAGAGTTGCTTGTGATCACTTTTTTGCCTAATATTCCTCCATTTGTGCAACCTATAGACATGCTTCATACAAAGGTTGTGTCTAGTGCAGTTCTGTCTACTCTTATCGCTTCTTCATATTTTCATTCTAGCTTTCCCAAGGTCCTTTAACCTATCACAGTTGATGTGAAGATTTTATTTCAACCATTTAAGTGTAAATTCGAGTAGTACCCCATTCTCTAGTTCTATTGTAATAAGTTATCTCCTCCAACTTCTCTCTATTCTTCTATCTTGAAAGTTGAGGAGGCTTTGACTTCTCTAGAATTCATCACTACCCCTCTCTTGAAGGTCGACAATATGAATCATGTTTCATAGCCTACAAATTTGAGTCACCTCACTCCTCTTTTGAGAAGTGTATGTTTGACTCTCTAGAGGATATTATGACATTGCCAATTAGCTTAACTAGATTGTTGACCCTTGACTCGTAAGAATTGGCGGATGGGAATGTTAAGGTAGCCTCATCCCTAGTTCTTGTTGCATGTGAGATGCCTTGCACCACTTTAGCCATTGTCCCTTTGTGAGCTTGACCTCCTTCCCCCTATGATCGGGATTGGGAGGAAGTTGGTGATTTGTAAGAGGTGATTTACTAGAGCAGTGCCTCTTTATGTATTTAGATTAGTGTTGGCTTGTTTGTTTGTGTTCCCTTATACTTGCTTGTATATATTTATTCTCTCTCTTAGAGGACTTGAGATACCCTCATAGGTACTTAGATACAAGGGAGAAAATCTGTTGTATAGTTCTTCTATTTCGTGTCATCATTCTTCTCTTTATCATATTTTGGTTTTTAACATTCAAGGATGATGCAAAGTGCTGGAGAATTTAGGCCTCTTTCATTTTGACTTGGATTTTAATTTACACTTTGTCTTCATATGCTCCTTCTTCGTGATCTGAGAAAAATTCAAGAACATGATGATATTTCAAATGCACTTATATGTATAGATATGAATCCGACTGAACCCGAATACTAGGATCCCCCTATCTCTTGTGTTTTTATTGATGTTATGGGTTCTATGTACTATCTGCTGCAAGATAGCATTCCATGGATACATCTTATTATGTTCTCATGACACAACATCTCTTCTACTTAGAATGACTTGTCCTCCTTTGTGTAGCACATAATATTCTAAGGGGGGGCTACCAAATTATAACTTTATTATCACTCATTTCTCATGTAACTTTTTAAAACATGTTTGCATCCAACTATATTATCTATCATCTAGCATGGGGGCAACTCTCTTGACTTTTTTTTTGTTACACGTATATGTCTCTTTTTTGTGGTTATCCTACAATACTGTTTGTAGTAGTCATAGGACAATTGGATTGTTGTATGTCCCTAACATAACACAACTTGCTATCGGTACATATTGGCGTCATCTTATGTCTATATGAGTTTTGATGTCTAATTTCTGCTTTTCACCTAATGTGTTTGTCTACAACTAACATGTTTATGGTGATAGAGCTTAAAAGTTTCTATGCAGGATTGACTCAAGTCTCTTCCTTAGGGGCAACTCCGCATGGATAAAATGCTCTGCTCCCCCTTCGTATCCTTGGTATAGCATTCTTAACTTTTTTTCTCTACTTTATCTCACATTTTCTATTGAACATTTATGTTCACTAAAATAAGAGCAAAATGTAATGTCGTAATTGCATCCTATGCAATTTTACATCACATACACCTTCCCTTTTAGTTACAATTAAGACAATCATGTCTTTAAGCTTAAACTTGATCCAAAAAAAACCTTTCCACCACGCATGCTTGATTTTTCTACCATCAGGTTTGATTTTCGCCTAGACGAGTGTGCAATGCACAAACATCCGCACAACACACTAGCATCCCACAGGAATTCGCGACTGTGCTAGCCATTGGGACATTACACTTGCCATGTTTAGACAATGTAACACCTTTGCTAAGTTACATAGATGTCGAGGGTCATTTACTATTGCTGAATCCTCTTCTTTTGCATCCATTTTCATTATTTGAACTCCATTCTTGCTTGCCATCACTCTTGAGCAATTGCTCTTGCATTCTACAACTCCATTTTTTCTTGCATTCACAACATCCTATACACTATGCTATTCCACTATCACTCTTGCTACAATGACATCTTGCAAGCTCCGTTGTTATTGTTCGAAGAGATAGCTTTCATCTTGAGGATTCTTGCCGCTTCTTCATTGCACCACAATGATACTTTGCTTTTGTGGTTGGGGGTGGTAACTCTTTGAGATTTTCTATTGGCCATATTATCTTATTACTATGTTAGTATATTATTCTCTCTATTATTTAATGTCCTTTTTCCTATCTTGTCTAAGGTTGTCTGTGGAGGTGAGAACACCAAAATGAGTGTTTGACTGAGACAGACTCCTAAACAGTCACTCAACCCCCTCTTTTTGGTCTTATGTATGTAGGTATAGGTAAAGAAGTCGCATGGAGAAGGTTTGTGAACATGCCCAACTTTCTTTCGTGATAACTAAATATTTTCCTCGTGTCATTTTTATATTACACTCAATACTTTCTTTTACATTAATATAGATAGTTGTTAGTCGCATTCTATCTTCTTTAGCATTTTAAGACACTGTGTAGGTTTTTAGGCATTTTGTGGCAATTCCAGTTTTTGTTCGTACTAGATGCCAGTGCACCGCACATTCGTCTTGGATAGGGTGCTTGTTAAGTTGTTTGAAAGATCATTGACGTCTACACTTCCAGTTTCTAAAGTCTAAATAGTTTAGATAATTTATGTGATTTATGAAAACACACATTTAGTTGATATGTGAGTAAAATTGAAGGTCGTAGTTACTTGAAGGCTTACTTGAGTGGAGAGTTCAAATGTGAATCCTCAAAGGGTTTGATTATCCTTTGTAGTAGCACACAAGTCAAAAAATGGTAATTGTAAGCGACTCCAATACTATTTATACACATCCCAATAATCATGTGCTACAACCACCCAAAAAAATTGTATAACTAATCTAATAAATGTTTTTACCAATATCTATGGAGAAGTGCCTTCATGTCATGGTTACCAATAAAGTTGTACAACTCCAATCAAATATTCAAATAAGTGGGTGACTATTGATGCATACATAATACTTTAGTAAGTTTTTAATTATCATACATTATTATTTTTGAAGATAGTAATTGAGATGCTAGGTGGATAAATACAACTTTTCCAACTAAATATTCAAATTTCAATTATTGGTGTACACGTGGACAATTGATACATGTAAAATATTTTAATAAATTTTTAACATATACACGTGAACAATTGATACATGTAGAATATTTTAATAAATTTTTAATTATCATATATTAGTAATTTTTAAAGATACCTAGGAATTGAAAATCTTGTGAACAAGAAAATAACCGTTAGTAGTGCATAACTACTATTGAATCCTTTCCCTAAACACCTTTATTATTTCTTAAATGCATGATTACTTTTATTATGCCGAGATTTATAAACCGGCACGCTGTAGTCAACGCGCCGGCCGTTTACGGTGAACGCTCAGAATATCTGCCATGCTTTTGAGCTTCTCTTTTAAGCGATGCTATTCTGGCATCCATAAATTTAATGGCGGGGCATTCATATTCATACACGGAAGACCTTTTTACGTGCCCGAACAGTATCCCTCTGATACCTTTTTACTGCGCTTTAATAGTTTTTTACAAATTCCAAGATCGTTTTCGTTTTCTTTTACTGCTTTTTCCAGAAAGAAAGCGAAATGGAAATGTACCCTCCCTAAACAGGTGTTATTTCCAAAATAGTGACCGCGTAGGATTCGAACCGTAGTGCTTTTGTATTTTTTTTAACAGAATTTGGGGCCGTGAATACAGGCTGGATTTAAGCTGTGATTATGATGATGTAGGCGTGTGATAAAGATGTGAGCACATGGATACGCGCTTCCTTACTCAACTGGCTTTGTTTTTTAGCTGAATGCCTTGTAGGTATCTACTTGAGCTTTAACTCCGTCCTCTCATTTGTGAGGGGAACTCTGTACTTGTAATCAGCTTCCAGTGGCCTTGAATGCTTGGTCTGGTTTCTGTTTGGAAAATGAGAATGTCTCTGTGGGCGGGTGTGGCAGTGGCCTCGATAATATTAGGATTGGGAGGGGTTGATGCAGAGCTTTCAGTAGATTACTATGGATTGACATGTCCGCAAGTGGAGAATATCGTAAGAGGGGAGATCTCTCGTAAGCAGGCTGCCAATCCCGCCACTGCTGCGGGGCTTCTGCGCATTTTCTTCCATGACTGCTTTGTCGATGTGAGTTTAGGGGTGTTTGAAATTTGATGCTTTGCAAGGTGAGATTTGTGAGAAAATGACAATGTTTTTTGGGCTTTTTGGTTCAGGGGTGCGATGCATCGGTGCTTATAACTTCGACTGCACAGCACAAGGCAGAGAGGGACGCAGATATAAATTTGTCTTTGTCGGGAGATGGATTCGATGCCGTCACCCGCGCAAAGACCGCGGTCGAAGCGAAGTGCCCGGGCATTGTCTCTTGCGCGGACATCATGGCTATTGCGACCAGGGATCTTCTAACTCTGGTAATACACAATCCCAGTAATTTGTTTTTGTTTTGATAGTAGTAATGGAATGCTATTTGATTGTTAACAGAGATAGTCATGGAAAACGTTTCAGAGCCATGGTTTTGAAATGTGCCCTTTGCCTAGTTAGCCCGGCGTGATTATTTCTATTCTATCACATTACATTTGATTTGTTGGTTAGATTTATATCACTTGATATGAGATCAAGTTTAAATCATATCACAGCCTCAATCGAATGCTCTGACATATCGGAGGACAAGGGGTGGTTCCAACTATAGATGATCATAGAGGATATAACTAGTCTAGATCATCATCTAACTCAGAATCTGCATTAATGCCCGACCACTGTTTTTTCGAGGTACATTGCTGTTATGTATGTTGAAAAATATCTCCAACAGAGACCAACTGTTTAGAAGCAAACTTCAAATACCGCTCTGTGCATCTCTGCCTAAAGTTACTCTTTTCCTTGAAAATTAGCATCTCCTTGATAATTTTTTATCTGGACACTTACAAAAGAAATCTTAGATGGGGCCCGTCTGCATATTAAACCTAGGAGTCGCAGGCTTAGTAAAAAGGGAAGAAGCTGTTGGACGCTTTCCCGTGAAATGGACCTCCAGTTTAATTTTTCTTGAGCAGGCAGAATCAATATTCCACTGAAGGGGCTGAGCCTGACTGGTGAGGACGACAGTGTGTTACACCATCCAACAAGTTTCATATTCCTTGTTGTATGATTGGATCAGGTTTGATCTTTGGATGGCTTTGATGGAATGGATCTCTCCTTAACAGGACGCATCTGAAATAGGTGTATCTGCTTAAAGACAGAGTTTTGCCGATATCTATGTAGTCTAGTTGAACACACTTTGATGGAATGGATTCCTCTTTAGCAGAAGGAGGCTTCTTGAATGGATGTATACTTTCAATATATAAAAGATAGAGATCCCGATATCAATGTAGTTTAAATAAATCCCTAAAAAATATCATTCAGAACTATTAAGCAGGGTAGAAAGTGTGAGAAAAAGCTTGGTTTTGGTTCGTCTGATTATACTTGCTCTTTCCAATAATTTTGCAATGGTAAAAATAACAGATGAGAACTGGATACCTTTGTGGGAGTATATCTTTCAAATGACTCTGAGATTCGATATATTGAACCATATATGATAGAAGCAAAAGGAAATCTCCTTATGCACTTCCGTAGGGTTTCGTATTTGCCAACTTGACTGCCTATATAATTTCTGCATATTGATATAATTTTATGTTTATGGCTTTGGGCAGGTTGGGGGACCGTACTATGATGTGAAGAAGGGCCGGAAGGATAGCCTTGTTTCAGACGCATGGCGAGTGGATGGTAACATTCCGCTCACCACCATGAGTGTTGATGAGCTTAATACCCTGTTTGCAACCAGGGGTTTCAATCAGACTGAAATGACGGCTCTCTCAGGAGCCCACTCAGTGGGCTTCTCTCATTGCAAGGAGTTCATGGCCAGAATCTACAATGATAATCCCACGGAACAGACCATTGATTCTGAGTACGCACAGGGCCTGCAAAAGGTCTGCCCAAAGCAAAACACTGATCCCAACATGGCTGCCTTTAACGATGTTCTTTCTCCCAATAAATTTGACAATGTTTTCTATCAGAGCCTGAGCAAGCAGCTTGGCCTGCTTGCCTCAGATCAGATTCTGTACACAGATCCACGGACGAGGGGTGTTGTGAACTATTATGCCTCCAGCGAGGGGGCCTTTTTTGACGCATTTGCAGCTGCCATGGATAAATTGGGTAGTTTGAATGTTAAGACAGGATTTGAGGGAGAGATCAGGCGGAGGTGTGAGGCTTTCAATTGAACCTTGACATTTTCTGTATATATCTTTTTGTAATTTGTACATTGCATTATTCTTGACACGATGGACAATAAGAGCATTTCTCATATGGTAGAATCGTTGCAGGTCTTTGCGATATTCTTGAATTTTCTACTTTAAGATGATCTTTTGACAAATCCAATGCTGTGCTGCTCAGTAGAGGAGGGATGGCAACTGTTGAGCACCCTATCTTGACTGTTTTTCTATATTTACTTTGAACATTGTTAGTTATTTAAATTTGCTCTGTATGAAAAGTTGTGCTGATGTTAAGGAATTTGTGTATTGTCCTTCATGAGTCTCAAAGGCAAATTACTAATTAGATATTGCCTTTTTGAGCAATAGATGGCCCTCAACTTTTCAAACGTTATAACAGTCGATGAAGTTTCATCAAGTTATGCCGCTCGACTTTTCAAACACTATCACAGTTGATGAAAGCTTAATCTAGTAATGGCTCTCCTCCGTATGGTAGTCAAAAATTGAGTCCGAGGAAAAGGCTGTCTAGCAGCTAGGTTAGGGCCTTGCCACAACGATTGTGCAGGGTTGGAACCTGCAAAAATGCCCAAGATTCCCCTAGCCATGAAAACCTTTCATATTGAAAAAGGAAATGTGCGAATGCCCAAGAATCTCCTGGTCATAAAATACCTTTATTATTGAAGAGGAGTGTACCTAAGAATCCCACTAATAAAAGAAATCAAATGTTCACGAGATCATTGAACTTGAACCTGGGTTATTAATAGTCATTGAAAGGCCGCTACAAGTTGGGATATGCAATTGGGATTTGTTACCTATAAATGCAGTTTTAGCAACTGCTAATAATGGTGAGAAAGCAAAAGAGCTGATATAAGATCAATCATTTTATAAACAAATTCTGGGTGAACTTTGTGAGGCATCCTTCTTCCATATTAGGTACATCAACAAGTTCTGGAAAAATCTGGAATCTCTAGGGCGCACAATCCCATTTGAGCTACCTAGCTTATTTTTATTTAATTAGTTTTTTCAATATTACAAGTCAATTTGAAAGGTTACTGTAGTCACCAACAAATGCTATATAAGCAGGCAGGGAACACATATGGAGCTATATAAAATAAACGAGCTGATATTAGTATCACAGAGTCCATCTAAAATTTACCTGATATTGTCCTGTTATCCTTTTCATGTGCATATATGTGTGTGTTGAGATTTGATGCTAACTTACCTGTTGATTGAAATTTGGTTATGGTTAATGATGGCTAACAGTGAACATTTCCTAGACTTTGTGTTACATTCTTAGACAACATGAGATGTCATGGACCACAGCCAAATGAATTTAATGATCCCCTCACATATTCTTATGGCAACTGCCAAACAAATTTAGTAGACTGCATGCTTACTTAATTCCAGAGTGTTATGGACCTTATGAGCGCTTGCCAATGGACAGCCCAACTAAACAAGACCTTATTTTATGGAGACTGGGATTTCGGATAGTTGGTTGGAGTTGGAAGCGTAGGTTGCATTGAGTTTGATAGGGTGTATTTAAATATGGGAGCTAGGGTTAGAAAGCCAGCCTCAGAAAGTTACAGTGAGGTTGGTACTACAAGTAACAAATGTTTCTTATCACCAAAAATATCCAGTGTCAAATCTCAATTCTGATAGAAGATGAACAGATCAAAGAAAAACTTGCCGTCAAACGGGATACTGAAGAATATTTTACAAGAAATAGAGTATGTACCTAACAAACAATATCTATAACATTAATACAACCCAAGATCTAGACACATCATTACATAGAATATCGGTGGGAATCAACCATCAGCACAGATTTCAATTATTAGTAAAATATTATGACAGAAAAATAGGTCAGAATGTTAAAGCTAAGTTTTTTCCTTTGTACCTGTATTTCTTCTAAATCTAATAGATGGTTCTAGGGAAGTACTGTCTGAAAAACCAGCTAGGGAAGCACCGTCTGAAGAAACAGAGATTGAATTTCTCAGCATTTTTTTAGAAGGCTTAGGTTTTATGTAGTCAGGCTGAAAAAACAGCTAGGGAAACACTATCTGAAGAAACAGAGATTGTATTGTCCCCTACCTGATCTATTTCAACATATTAAAATTGATTGATATTCTTCAATTAGTTATTAACAAGTGCTTATCTATTTTCCTCATTAGATGATTAACATCATTATTAATATAGATATCAGACCCTGTTACTACTTCAGTTTTAAGGGAGAGCTTAGAGACCAACTACAATAGGTTCCCTCAAAGTTTATAGATCCAAGCCCTTACCTATCTTGGGTCTATACCCTCAAGGCTTATGGGTCGCTGATCCCCACCCTATCTTGGGACTTAACCTATTGCGTGGATTTAGACTGCCCCTCTTTGGAACATCTCATCCCCATCTTCTTAAATACTGACAGTAATAACATGATTTAGACTATAAGTACACTAACTTCTCATGTATTATAAATATATATGGAATTAAGTATGACTGTCATACATATTGCAGTTTATAACAATATTATTACTAGATTCTGCATAACAGCTTTATCAGGCTTCATATTTTAAGTATACATATCAAGCACATCCCCATGCATACCACCAAGAACACAAATGTTACTGCCTGTAACTTGATAACAATTATGATCTGATCTTATCAATGGTGATGTCACTAGATGCTTTTGATTCCTTCCCTTTATATCTCTCAATTTGAGGGAGAGGTCATACCTCTTCATCATGTATGCCCTTTGGCAAGAGACATACCCTTTCACCATTAGCGCCCTTTGGCAAGAGACATACCCTTTCACCATTAGCACCCTTTGAAAGAATGCAACTTTTCATTATTTCTACCCTTTGAAAGGGGCACAGCCTTTCATAATCAGATCTGCACTTATTATTTAAATCAGATCTGAACTTCTCATTTCCAAATTATCCCCCCTCTCAAATTAGGTTTTCTTCTCCCTTCTATATCTCATTGTTGAGGGAGTCACAACTTTTCCTTTCATGTCTTTTGACTTTTCATTAACTTAATTAATTTTTAATTAATCATATTTAATTATATTATTTTATATTTTTTTATTTTATTATTATCATTTATTATTAAATTCTATTTCAAAGTGGGGACATTACAAAGTACTGTCTGAAAAAAACAGCTAGGGAAGGACTGTCTGAAAAAAACAGCTAGGGAAGCATTGTCTGAAGAAACAGAGATTGAATTTCTTAGCATTTTTTTTAGAAGGCTTAGGTTTTATGTAGTCATGCTGAAAAAACAGCTAGGGAAACACTATCTGAAGAAACAGAGATTGAATTACTCAGCATTTTTTTAGAAGGCTTACCTAGAAAGGTTTTGTGTAGTCAGGCTGTGCTGCAGACAGTTGATTCCGTAGGATTTACCACTGGGCCACGGCTCACAGGCACATCTCTAAAAGTTATTGCCAACTAACTCATTTGTGCTAAGGCAGAACAAGAGAAGAAGATAGGCCCCTCCATAATAAATGGAGCCTGAAAGCTCTGATAGATTAGTAACATCAATATGACGAGGATTACTAGCCCACAACCTCAACAATTATCTTGCCCAAAGTTAATGGGTTGGAACCCCATTACTACAAAACTCAATGGATAGAAGTGGATTGCTCCCTGGATTTCCATTTTTTAACTATCACATAATTTCCAGCTTTCTAGAGAAACAGATCTTTGTGAATGTTTTTATAGGAGGAACTATACTCAAAGTGCTTTAAATGCAATTTTCTCTTCAGTAGACTAAGAACTATCCAGCAATTTCTGGTTGGAGGATGCTTTATATCATCAGTAGATTTTCCATCCCCATAGCAATGGCGAATGAACTATGCTAGCAGAGTGATTAATATCTCTATATAACTACCATGTTTCCACCTGTATTAGACAACAGGGACACATTTATATTTTCATCATTCTACATCATATTGTTCCCCATTCCTGTACTTGACCATTCATTTGAAATAATGCTTGCACTCCATAAATAATTTAGTAGGCTCGCACCAACTTTTTTAAATGATTATAAATATTTTCAAACTATTTGATTACATACAAAATATTTAAAACCTAAATTTAAAATGATGTGCAGTTTACTGGACAACACATGGTGATGGAACTTCTATTTGGAAGTTATTCTGTTTGTAAGCATTTGATTGATACACGTCTACAGTCTTAACCGTTTGTTGACAACCTACTTTCAGAAATAACTAGCTGATTGAAGTTTACTTTAATAACAAAGACCTCTCTGCTTACTTTGTTTTAGAAAAAATCAGTACTGTTGGGAAAGTTTTATACGAAGTGAATGATAATGAATGTATTTATTCCACTGTCTACATAGTAGAAACTTATATGTATAATTTATTTTTATTCCATTTTATGAATGTACTTCGAATCATGACTGCAAAGCTAAGAATTAATACAAATAGACTTTTGGGGGTTTATACAAATACTAAAAAAAATTAATTGAGACCATTCTGATTGCTAGCATAAATTTAATTTAAAAGAAAGTAGTTATGCCAAAGCTAGGAACTAATTTTGTGCAATCAATTTAATTTAAAAGAAAGTAGTAATGCCAAAGCTAGGAACTAATTTTGTGTAGAAAGATTAACATTTCTATTTTTTCAAAAATATTACCTTAAAAATTTAGAAAAATTGTCATTAATTAAATTTACTCAGTTCTAACATAAAAAATTAAAACGACTTCCACAAGTTTTCACAAATGCCACCATAAAAGAATTTTATATATGAAATAATTATAAGGTATAAATGAAATATAGGTAAAGGAATTTTTTTGGCTTATTTTGAGTATAATAAAAGGGCATTTATATTAGAAATTATTAAATATTGTAATGGTGAAGTTTAAATATTTGTGCTATTTTCTATTTGATGTTGTATTTATTTTGAAGGAATATTCAAATAATGTTCATATGTCATTTTTCTATTCTCACATCCCCACACTTAGCTCCCATCTTATTCCTTGTATGTATATACTTTGATACATTTGCATAGGTTATTTGTTAATTACATCCATCCATACACATGTTCCAATATGATTGTTATTCGTTATATTTTAGCATTTATTCAATTAGGTTTTTTTTTGTGGTTGTGATGTTGAATTTGCAGCCACAAGTATGACCTTTGATGCCCTTTATTTTTTACTTTGAGTCAACTAAATATGCTTTTATGAAATTTGAAGGGTGCACTAAAATGAATAACAAATTTGGATTACATTAGTACAATGTAATTGCTTTTTATCGTCAATCTTTTACACATTTTTAGAGGTTGACTTAGTAGAACATGTCTCTATGTGACACATCAATAGCCTTTCAAGATATTCTAAAATATCACCAACCTAGATCAACAACAAAAGGTAGAGTAGACAAAGATAATATAAGCGAAAAGAAAACAAAAATATGCATTGTGTAGGGTTAGAGTTGAATATGGAGAGCAAAACCATGTTTGTAGGCTAGACCTTGATCAAAGGAATTAACCTTAGACAAAGCTCGGATTCCATGTAGGATTTGACGGCACTTCATTAATATAGAAATCAGATTTTCAAGCAAGAAACAATTAAAGTTTCAAATGTTTATTTAGTTACAATCATTCTTTGGTCATTGATCTAGGTACCTTTATTTTCTTATATACTTTTCTTACATATAACATTTAATTTCAAACAATAATAGTGCATAGTTTATCATTCATTAGATCTAGGTTAATTACTTTTGTGGATGCATGTTCTGGGATTAGCTGAGATCACTCTTAAGGAAAGTTTATTTTCCTTTACATTTTTCATGAACTCAATCAATCCCTCAAAATCTCATTTTCTTCAAGGTTTCTTATCCATATTAAGGTTTTTCAATTTTCACATTCCTTTATCTATCAGGGTATTGAGCTTGGTTACTTTAGGGTTCATTTTCAGATCTTATGTGCCATGGATTTTTTATTTTTTTTTCAATTTGAAACTAATTTTTTTAAGCCTTATTTTCCCATCTTTTATTTATACCATGGGTTATTCAAAATCCCAATCTTATATCAACGAGTGCTTGTCTAATATTCACCCCATTCTACTTTACGATAACTAGTATAAATTGGGTACATATGTTTTGTAAGTTGCCCTTAGCTAGTATTGATAAAGGGATGCATATGCTTTGTAAGTTATCCCTCCAGTTGCTAGAGTAAGTATTATCCCACTACTTTTGACAAAATTCTATATATAAGATAGAGCTTGAAGAAGCTAATGCATTCTTCATCTTAACAAGTTCTATAGGAAGAGATAAGTTCGCTCCCAACTTTGTTACTATTTTCTTGCATAATAGTTTTACTATGAATTGTCTTGTTTATGTGTGAATGTGTGTATGAGGAAATTGTGTTAGCATATATTTTGTAATCTTATATGCTTGTTGCCTTAGTGGTTATTTAGTTAAAAGAAAAAGGGAGAAATGTCTTCCTTATGTGGAAATGAGTCTATTATCATTCTTTTGGGTATTTGATTTTCTTATCTCTATCTATCTTGAGAGTCTTGAGATTTTAAGTGTGTGAGTGTTTGCTTGGGGTTTTAGATGGTTGTTGGAGCTTGAGGGTGGAGCATTGACTTGGGGTCTACAGTTAGGAGGTGGACATTCTCCTTGACATATCTATTCTTGTATAAATACTTACAAATTTGATGTTAATAGACCTTGGCTTGAAGACATTGCTTTGAAGACACTTCTTTGACAATTTTAAAATAAAAAAATTATGTAAATTTATTATTCATATTGCAAGATATTGATACAAATTTAGAATTATATTGAAAGACATTATTAAAATGAAGATAATTTTCATAATATTATATTTGTAATAAGATGAAAGCTGTAAAACTAATCACTACTCTTCATTCTTATAGAAAGAAAATACAAATTTAATTTAAAATAGATAAATCTGTATATCCTATATATGCATTTACTTTCCAATAATAAGAATGGATCTTGTTTGTTAGAAAAATTTCTCTAATAAGAAATTAAAAGTTTATAATAGAAATAGAAAAAAACTAAAATAAAAATCCATTTTAGGACATCCTTCAATCTGTGTCTCATGAGACCATCTTTATAGATAGTTTGACAAACAACTCATGAATTTGAAAATTTCTGGATTTGATTACGACTCTAAAAATATATGATTTAGAATCCGTTTGTGGATCAAAGTTTAGACACTTGATTACAACTAATATGGTTCTTACCGGTTCTTACTTGTTTGAAGATGACGTTTCTGTGTGGGTTTCTCATTTAGAAATGGGAAATATCTTAGAAATCTTTGTGAAGGAATTTATTCAGTAGTTGTGATAAAACATGGACAATGTGTGAGTAGATTGCTAAGCGTGATTCTACATAAATGAGTAACGTGATCAAGAGATTGCCTTAACACATGATTCTGCTGGAGTTGTTCCGAAAATTGAGCTAGTGAGTACACATTATTGGTAAGCATATATATATGTGTGTCCTCCCTTGTATTGCCCTACAGGCAAGAGCAGGAAAGTAGATGGGTTGCACCAGAAGGTGGGCCAAGGACATCCCTGAGCTACAGAATTCTGAGGGTAAGATCAAAGGGAATCAAATAGGATTGCAGCAAATCTGTCAGGTCAGGTCAAACATCTGGAGCAAGTGGGGCCAAAAAAGAGTTGGGCTTTGTAGCTACAAGTACCAAGGGAACCATCTCTGAGAGAAAGGAGCAGTTTGGAGCAGTTTCGGTCCACCAATTACATTGGTGACAAGGACAAACAAAGGTGAGTTATGTATTGACGTCCTTGACATTCTTGTTGATACAGGAGTTTCAAAGATGGAGATGTTTCTGATTGTTACATTTATGGTAACTAGATAAAATGTGGCAGACCAAAGGACAATTGGACGTTGTCGTTATGGTGAAGAGGGCCTTTGCAAAATTCTTGCTAAGGGGTCCTGGTTTGTGAGAAGGAAGTTAACCTTATCCTTAAAAAGGTATAGTAGACTTAGCCCTTCATAGAAATTGTTTAATGTTGATTTTATTTGATGGGATTTTGAGATGGGGAATTCTTTAAAGGGATTGTAAGCGTCTTAGGTTAGTTATTAATCATTGATCTTATGTCAATTTCAAGAAGATTGTTTGTTGTGTGAGAATTTGTGTATATAGATTAGGAAACCTTCTTTTTATCTCACATTTCTATTGTGTCTAAGTTCAAGATTTGAAAACAAACCTTAGAATATGAATCTTCTCTATTTGTCTAATTTAAATATAAGAAAATGAGACATTAGGCAAATGAGTGTGTCAAGCAAGGGAAGCAAGGTTTGGGGACAAAAATAGGGGAAGAAGGATGGTGAGATTGGGAAAGATTAAGTTGACGCCATTGTGAAAATAGACTTGAAAGAACACTTCCTTGACGAAACGCCTATTGATGAAACATTGGAATCAAAGGATTTAGATATAGAGATTGAAGGGTTTGACTCATAAATCATAATGAGAGAGGAAAATGAGGACATTTTGCTTCCTTCCCCAAAAAGATTTTGGGAAATGAGGAATCTTTCCATATCCTATAAGAAGATATGTTGTGGGAAGTGTTCCCAATTGTGGAGGATCTAGAAGTAAAGGAAAGACCTATAAATGCTAGCTACAAAGTGAAATTGGATGTAGTTGATGCCTTTAGTTTTTAGATGTTGCAAAATTATTGAAGGATAGAGGATTATCTCTGATTGACTCTCTCCCATGGTGAAAAGGAGTAAGGATAAATTGTTGGATCCTTGCCATAATATGAGAAATACAAAAATTGTAGATTTTAGATTTGATACAACTCCCTAGAAGAACACGAATTGGGACCTTAGGGAAAGATAAATAAAAAAGGTTTTTGCTAATATAAATTAGCGCACCCTTTTGGAATTATGCTCAAAGGGTACACTCAAATCAAAAAAAAAAAAATCTTTCTTAGAATGTTAGAGGGTTAAACAATCCACATAGGTACAACCTTTTGGAAAATATTGCTAGGAAAGGTAAATTAGATATCTTGCTAGTTTAGGAAATGAAAATTCCTATCGAGTTTTCAAGATTAAAAATAGATGCTTTAGGATATATTGCTACCTACTGGAAAAAAAATTCTAGGGGAATTTTTTGTGTGTAGACACGAACCATGTGGCTATTTTGTTTTCTAATAGAAGTGAAAACATTCTTGGTTAATATGCAATATCTATGCTCCCAACACCTAAAATGCTTGGAAAAAGTTGTGGAGTATTCTCACCACTTTTAGCCAATCACAATCTAACTCAAGGTGGCTGGTTATGGGGGACTTTAATGTCCCTTAAAGGAAAATGAGAAGAAATAGGCTCTCAAATTACCTCAGATATAAAAGAATATTTGGCAACCTTCATCAATCATATGCTTTGCTAAATTTGAACCTGGAGGGTGCTAAATATATCTAGGCAAATCATATAGTTGGACCTCCTCTTATTCAGGTAAGGTTGGATTGAACTTTGATATCTCCTATTTGAAGATAATCCCATAAATTTGTACCCTTTATTTTAAACAATGTTTTTGGGTGAGAGAATCCCTTTTGGAGTATTTGTGACATCTTGTGTGTCCATTAATGGTGGTCTCAACCATGCTGAGAGTAGCTAGGAATGACAAAGAAAAAAAGGTGGAAACATTTTGAAGGCCAAGGATATTGCATGATGGATGCACAAGTTTGAAGTTAGGGAGTTTGAAAAAGCATTCTAGTAGGGAGTATTCCAAAAATTTTATACAACAAGGGAAGAGATAATAGGTCAAAGAAAATGTATATTGAGAAGGAGAAGTCAGATACTTTGATGAGGATAAGGGAAAAGAGGAGTTGGGAGAAGAGACATGCTAGAAAGGGCAACTCTGACACATCTACAACTTGTAGGCTCAAAATATTTTGGAATACAAATAACTTCTACATGGGGAGAAAGAAGGAATAAGACATAAGAAAAAATGGACCAATGGGAATGTTGGGAAGATGAAATAAGCCTTCAATCCATAAACATAAATTAATTGAAAATGAGACATTGGAATTTCTCATTCCAAAAGTTAAACTAGCCTCAAGTAGTGTAAACTCAAAAATTTCAACAATCCTAGTTCTTCTGAAGTGGTAACCTTTGTAGGTAGGTTCCTTTAATGAATAAATTATTCTAAGATGGCTCCCTCTCTTGACCTTGTGACATGTTATCCATACATATGAGGGGCGCTCCACTATTTGTGCGCATTGTCAAATGACATAATCCATACCAACAACAACTAACTATTTTTCTATTTCCATTGCCAACCATTTCCTTAGGAAGCCCATGTTACCTAATTAAATTTATAAAAAATAACTTATGCTTCATGGGAGGGCTCATAATAGAAGCCACAAACACATTTTCCAATTCTTGATGGGAGATCTTGACAAAGGATACAAATGACTTGAAATAAATACTTCTTCTTCTTCATTTTGATGGTAGGTAGTGTACTCATTAATATACTTTATAACATCCTCTTGGAAGCACTTACAATTGGATCAATTCCCCTTTTTACAACTAGTTAATTAGGATATAGAGAGTCCCATTGTGGGTGTAGAATGCAACACCTTTGAAATTCTTACGTTTCATACTAGAATAACAAAAAAAATCCTTTGTACCCCATGAGGCCACTTTCTCTAACCTATTTATCATCCTTCTCATCCCCATCTAGTTTGTTGCCAACAATTGTACTCATGACATTTTCTACCTTGATAAAACTCATATGGTCACCAACCATGATAGATATAAGATAAGGAATGGGTATAATATAGTTATATTCCTTTTACCATTAACATAAAAATAATCACCTTGGATTTTCCTTATCGATTCCAATCTTGGGAATTTACAATTTCCCATCTTTGGACCTTCTTGTGAGGTAGTTGGCATCTATTGTAATATTTTGATATTATCACATGTTGAAATTTTGAACCAAAAGACATCATTGCATTAATCTAAAATGATAGTTTATTAGCAACTTAATGGAAGATAAAAAAGATTAAAAAATATTTATTTTTCATGTTCAACCCATTCTTCATGCTAGCATAAATAAGTGCAGCTGTTCTTAAGCTTCTTTATATTTTGGCCAACAATTATTGTCTCTAATATTTTAGTTATCCTCAACTTTGAGATTGTAGCCCTGGGTACTCCTACAAATATTTGGAAATCAAAATCCTACTAAAACTTATCAAGTTCTTTAATTACTTTATTTCCTTAGTCCTTACTCATTCTCTTGCTCCTTGAAAATTGATGCAACAACCAATCATTCTTCTACCTGTTAGAGTGTCATTTGAGTTTTATTTAAATAATAATTAGTTTATTTAAGCTCAAAGGTGAGTTTTTCAACTTTTTACTTTATTTCTTTAGATGCATTTATGACTAGATCTACAATTTTGATGATCATATCCTTATCTTTATCAAATGCTTCCAAGGCTTTTTTGCACTATTTATAAGTCCACAATAGTGATAATATGTTTGTCCCCAACAAAATTTACATCATTACTTGTGTTCCTTTTTAAAAATTAGATTAAGCTCTCTATTGAGCCATTTTGTGCTATCCAGATAATTTAGGACTTGCACCTCTTTCTCTTCTATTACCAATAGTTACTCTTTCCACTCATGTAGTTTTGTAGATTTCTTTGCAACATTGGTGAGATGAAATTCGTTCATTTTCTCTTGGCTAATCTAGTGTAATTTTTATGCTATTATGCTCTCCTTGAGTTAACCACCTAGGGAGAGTTTTAAATTATCAACTTTTGACTCTTTCTCATATAAAGTTACATTATTGCTATCCATTCATCATAGGTTTGATTATCAACTAAGTCCTTCAAATTATTATCCTCCATAACCTTGAGAATTGTATTGCAATCTTCTTTATCATCATTATGAAACATAAGAAAATCAATTCTTACCTCTGTAATGAAAAACTTTCTGGTAATGATTCCGGATATCGTTACCTCTGTGACTAAGAATTTAGAGGAAATTACCAAGTTTCTTGATGGTTCCAACACCTCCAAACCTGTCGTGGACCTAGATATTGATGAGGATGCTATCGAGGCAGGGACAGTGGAAAGTGCTCCTAGTGGTGCGGCAAAAAGAACAAGGGCGAGCATGACAAAAGTTGTTGTGGCCTCTTCCAAGGATATCCCTAAGCTTAGGGATAATATTAAAGATTTGCAAGGGATTAGTGGAAATTTGGCTAATGCCCTAAAAAACATTAAGTAATTTGTCTTCTGTCTTTTTTATGTTATGGTTGGATGTTGCTGGTTTTGTTGGGTTTTTTTGCTGATTTTTGCCCATAACTGTGCTGGTTTTTGGTAGTCTGTCTTTTCATGTTTCTTAATGCTATTATCTTTTAAGGATCTTTTGTAAAGGGTTTCGGGATCCCTTCAAAACCTGCTTTTCCATAATAAAAAAACATAAGAAAATCAATAGAACGAGGCATCAAGGAAGGATCCAATGCTAGCTACTCTAACTCAAAATTCAATTTTGGGTGTTTCACAATATTACCTAGATTGTATATTCTTTTGCTTTGTCAAACTTGAGTGAAATAATTTGTGTAGTCTTGGCTAAAAGTGGTGACTTTGGCCAATTATCCATAATTCTTATAATAATTTTTTTGTTTGTTGTTGTTGTAACAATATCAATTCTTTACGAGAACTAGGACCTTCATACCTAAAAATATGATTATTGAGATAGTCAACTTGATTATCATCAATTGTTGGTTTGAATTTTTTTAGAAAGATGAGAACTAACAATACTACCCATTGTGACATTCATCTCTCATGTATATTTTTCATCTTGACAACCTTGGAATTCCATCCCACAAGCTTCTTGATTTTTCAACCTACTCTTTTAGGGATGTTCATAATTCATATCAACCTTTGTTGAAGTGTTTGATAACTAAACTCCATAATTTTTCTCATCTCCATTTTCACATATCTCTCACAAATTTCCTTTGAGTGACATGTATAGATTTAGTCATTTGGTATTGATGGGTGTATACACAACAAGAGCCTCTTTTCACATTTGAAGCCAATAGGTGAAATCTACACCTAAACTCTATGAAGGTATGCATTTTGTTGATCTACACTATTAGAGGCCACAAAGATAATGTTTTCTCTATCAATTTTCATACCTTCCACCTATATTTTGGATTCCTCAAAGGTCTTTTTCCTTTCAAAGATAAATGATTTATATACTTGGTATCGTGAATTGTGTCCCTTACTATTTCTACTTCTTGAATATGGGTTTTTTCATTCTCATAGAAGGGATCCATGTATTCCTTATGCCCCTTTCTAGTTGGTTGAACCTCTATCTCCATGCTCTCTTCTTTTTCTTCCTCATTAGGTTCATTGTCCCCTAAATTCACAGTTACTTCATGCTTATTTGAGTTTAAATTCTCATATAACAATACCTCATTGTAGTGCCTTTGTACCTTGTTTAGGTACCTATGACTAGGGGTCTATGGCTCCCTACAATAAAAATAGAGCTATTTCCTCTTGAGCTCATTTTGGGTGTCTTCCTCTACCTTCTTATGTGGGTCTCCCTTTTATTTGCTGCAATAAGGTGTCTATCAATGATTTCTTCCCTAGTACCCTTTGTTAATTTTGACTTTTCATCTTCCTTTCACAATCTTTTGGTCTAATTATAGAAGCCTCTTATATTTGGATACTTTTATGCCAATAGGTTCAAGTAGCTAACAAATGAGAAAATAGATTTGATCCTTTGTATTTTTGGTAACCTCTCTTTGAATAAGATATGCATCTTCTTCTTCTTCTTCTTCCAATATTTTGAAAGAATATAGGTTTCTCAACAAATCTAATTATTCTCTAGGTTTTGGCCTCATCACCTTTGTTGCTATCACTATTAGATCCTAATGAACTCATTCCACTATACATTAGAAACATAAAAGATCATATAATTCATAAGTTGGTAGGAAAACACAGTCTAATACCATTATAATGTCCTTAGACAAATTATTTTAAGGTTCATGAATTTTTGGTTTAAATATTTAACACAAAGTTATCCAAACCTGGAATTACCCTTATAGTTTTACACTAGGTTTCCCTTCATTACCTTTGCAATCATTGATGCCATAATTCCAATAGAGTTTACATGAATGTGAGATAAAATACAAAACATCTATCATATAATTTGGGTTTGTAATACATTTAACCTATCTCTAGTAAAACCTAGATTTCAAACAAGCCAACTAAAGTGTTGTAAATTATATCCTTATGTAGTTTCATACTCACTTGGGCCTCACTTTGGCATTTTTGCCTAATTCTACTTACACCAGTACCAAATATGTGATCTTAATTCTCTGCTTTGACTTCTGGACCTTAATTCAACCTACATATACTGGACCAATGCACAGGATGCCATCTTCCTCCTAGACTAGGGTGTTAGGCACCATGGTCCAAACCAAAAAGGCCTATTTTTTAACCCTATAATGTTTAGAAAAAATTGAACACGAAATGATTTATGAGGTTGGCCTTATTCATTTCAACATGTTTCATGAGGATAGGTATAAAAGCTAGTCTTATCCCCTCGTTTGAAACATTTCTCTACAAGTTTCCTATTCAAATTCAAGTGTGCAAGCACTCAAGAATCATTAGAGAAATGAAGGAGATGACAAATATTTATATTTCAAGCATTCAAGATGGCATCCATGTTCAAATTATTTTGAAGACATCCATGAATTCCTACATGACAACATCAACATTTTTCTAAAGGCCTCAAGGCAAAAGGAGATTCATAAACAAGGTAAGACATTTCAATTTAGCATTCATTTTTATATCTAGCCTTTGCCCTACAAGGGTAAGCTCTCTTTTCTATTTTATTCATTATAGGGTTAATTCCAAACTCGAGGTTTGACCTAGGCAAAACCCTATCAACCCAACAACATTTTTCCTCTCTTGTGTGTGTAAGTGACAAGTTTAGAAGAGAAGGAATAAAGATCCAAAAGGTATAGACTTAGACAAATTGAACCAAATTTTGAAGATCCAAAAAACCCTAGACAATGGCAATCAACAAATAGTGTCTAACACTTTTCTGATAAAATTCTAGGAGGAGATTCTATGCGACATTTAGATCTTGAAATTCTTTTTGATATCCGAATTTGACACCTTCAAGACTAGGTCACCTAGCCCCATTGTCTAACATTTTTTAGCTTAAATTTTAGATACATGTTCCTCTCTAATTCCTATTTCCAAATCTATACTTAGTGTTTGCATATCCATTTTGAAACTCTCTATTTATGCTGATTACTCTCAAGTTGCATTATTATCCGTACTTTATATCATTTTCAAATAAGATCAATTCAACTAAAAGGTGAACCTAACATAGTGCATTACATAATTTTTATTTATATGCCTACATATGATTTTTATTGAATATCATTTTCAGATTCAGAAGCATTAATTATTCAAATCTATCATTTCTATAGTGCATTTTGCTTAATTAAGTAGTTAATTGATCATTCTATTGGTAAATTGCATTGCTCAACCACTTCTTATCTTTGTATTATCAATTGTCTAAGAGGCATTCTGAGTACAAATCTATTTCATTAGCTTTGCCCTCTCTTTGTATGAGTTTCATTATCCCTTTTCCCAAATCCAATATCCCGGTGAGAAGAAGTTATAGACTTATGGATTCCCAAAGTTTAAATACTAAGGGTATTGATCTTAAGTTGACTAACCTATTCCTTGGGAACTTGGGTGAATCCTCTATTCCTAGACAAGACATGCATAACATTGTGGAGAACCATTCCTCTCATGGTTCTCATGATGATCAGGACTCTTTAACTCAAGTGACTATTGAACAATTGGGGAAGCTTGACCATAAATTAGAATATCTTCAACAATTTATGAATCAAGAACACTTGGGTGGAGAGGTGGCTCCCTTGATTGAAGGTTTGAGGAGAATGGTTCAAAGTGATGGACATGATGTGAATGTGTTGTGTAGTATTGCTCATATTGTGGACATTTGTGTTATGTCAATGAATATTTGTGCTGAAGTGCTTAATCATTCAATTCTTACAAATCAAGTTTAACCTTCCATCCCAACATCTTTGCCTAATGTGTCTACATATATATCTTCCATCATGGCTACTTATACACAAAATTTTGATGCTACAAATGTTAGTAATGGAGGGAATCCTATCAATCAATAATCCTACATACCTCCTTCCACTAGTCTTCCATTTTCTTCCCAACCATCTCCTTTACCTACCTATCATAATGTTTTGTTACACCTCCATCACATTCTAACATGTCCAACTCCAATTCATTCATCGAAGCCACTATGAACCATTTGCTCCAAAACGCTATATCTTTGCAACAAAAATTGGATTCCATAACCCAATCAGAATCAATCTTCCTACAAATGATACTACTAGCCCACTTTTTGATGATATCATTTGTACTCTTGTCCCATCAAATATGGAGGTTCCTCATTTGGAGAAATATAATGGACAAGGTCAAACTCATGTGAAAACATTTTAGACTTTCTATAGTGACTTCTTGCCTAATCATATACTCATAAAGAAACTATTCACTTGTCCTCAAATTGCATTGATTGAATTAATGCATTGTGAACAAGGAGTTAAGGAAAAAGTGACTGATTTTATTGGTAAACACTTGCAATCACACATTGCTTATCTTGTACTTGATGGTGATTTTCAAATAATTTTTATTAATAATTTGCAAAATGATATTAGAGATAAGCTTTTGTTTTTTGATTATGCATATTTCACACAATTATGCACAACACTTTGTAATTATTATCTTCATGTGATTCAATTTGAATCCTTTCTATCATTGGTTCCAACTGATAAGAATGAAGATGCTCATCAATCTTTTCAAAAAAATTAAAATCAAAATAAGAATTTCATCGAAAACAATAATAATGATTACTGATATGCTGTGGAGTCTGATCAGTCTCCAAGTGGGAGATTATTGTTATATGGAGCCTAATCAGACTTGAAGGTTAAATTTTCCCTACTTCTATCGGCGCAATTTCCCCCCATATTTTTCGACGAGGGTTTGGGGGCAGCACCCCCAAGATGGGGTCAAGGGGCAGCGAGGCCAAAAAGACTTTTATTATTTTATAAAGGCATCGAGTATTATTTTTCTATTGGCTGACATGTTGTAACCCTACTTTTGTAATTGACATAAGCCTTGATAAAAAGGCTAAGGGTTAGGGTTTTCTGTAGCGAATTTTGTAGCATTTTGCAACGACATTGAGTTGCAAGGGGATTGCTGGTTGTAATCGACTTTGATTTACTGGATAATAATATTGGACTCTCTGTTTGGTGGATGTAGCCCGAGATTGGGTGAACCATGTTAAATATAGTCTCTTCGCTTTTATTATTTCCATGTTTAATACTTATCTGCATATAATTGATATTTTCTGCATGCAATTCCTAACAAGTGGTATCAGAGCCGGTTATGTTCAATTATCGTTTGTAGGAAGATCTAACAGTTGAGTGGGAGTCTCACGGTTAAGTGGGAGGAATGGTGGACGAGGGTAAATTGAAGGTAGAAAAATTCAATGGGCCGAACTATCAGTTATGGAAGATGCAGATAGAGGATTATCTCTATCAGAAGGATTTATGGAGGCCATTGGAAGGAACAACCAAGAAAGGCACAATGAGTGATGAGGATAGGAATATTTTGGACAGAAAAGCACTAGGAACCATTTGGCTATGCTTGGAACCATCTGTAGCATTCAATATAACAAAAGCAACAATGACTACAAAACTGATGTCGACACTGGCTAAATTGTATGAAAAACCCTCAGCCTCAAATAAGGCATTTCTCATTAAGCATCTATTTAATCTAAAGATGATTGAAGGTGGATCTGTGACAAATCATTTAAATGAGTTTAATACGAATACCAATCAGTTGACTTCTCTAAAGGTAAATTTTGATGAAGAAGTTAGAGCTCTCTTGATATTATGTTCTTTGCCTGAAAGTTGAAATAGTTTGTTAATAGCGGTTAGTAACTTTGTTTTTGGTTCAAATACCTTGAAATTTGATGATGTTGTTGGTGTTATTTTGAGTAAGGAAATTCGTAGGAAAAGCTCAGGTAGATCCACATCAGGTAGTGTTTTGAATGCAGAAAGCAGGGGCAAACCAAAGGAGAGGAAAAGGTTTTGGAGGTCGTGGGAAGTCATGCGGAAAATCAAAGGACAAGAGACCCCAATCCAGAGGACCGAAAGATTGTTGGTACTGTGGGAAACCAGGTCATCTGAAGAAAGATTGTTGGTCTCAGAAGAATAAAGGAGACAAACAAGAAGGTAATAAGGAGGCAAATGTGGTAAGTAATAAATCTGAAGAAGATGCTTTGATTCTTTCCCTAGATAATGTTGATGATTCATGGGTTTTAGATTAAGGGGCTTAATTTCATGCTAGGCCCCATAGAAGCTATTTTCTTGATTATGTCCAAGGAGAGTTTGGGTTGGTTTATTTGGGAGATAATGAACCCCGTTAGATTGTTGGAAAGGGAAGAATTGAGATTAAGTTGCAGAATGGGAATCATTGGCTACTACAAGAGGTAAGGTGCGTTCCAAGGCTAAGTAGGAATTTAATTTCAGTAGGGCAACTAGGTGATAAAGGTTGCACAATTACTTTTAATGATAAAAATTGGAAAGTTTCAAAGGGTGCCTTGATAGTAGCAAAAGGTGTGAAAGTAGACACCTTATATCTTTGTGCAAGTCATACTATTCCTTCTACTTTAGTTGTTGCAGTGAAAACCCAAACACATTCAGGAATAGTTGATGTGGGTTTGCAGGAAGAAACTAAAGTAGTTGCTGCAGGTTTTGAGACAATACTGTGGCACAACAAACTTGGGCATGTGAGTGAAAAAGTTATGAAGGTACTTCATTCTAAAAAGGTTTTACCAGTTATGAAATGCATTAATATGGTTTTCTGTGAAAGTTGTGTGTATGGCAAACAAAAGAGTTAGTTTCCTCAAGGATGGGAAGCAAAAGAAAGATGAAAAGTTGGAGCTTGTGCATACAGATGTATGGGGACCCGCTCAGGTATCTTCTCTCGGTGGCTCTCGGTATTATGTTACATTCATAGATGATGCAACTGATGAATACTAAGAGGGGGGGGGGGGGGGTGAATTAGTATACCAAAAAATACTGAACTCAAACACTTAAACAATTTAGCAGTAAACCAGTATAACAGATTTACTAACAAACTGGTTAAAACAAATGCAAACCAAACAGCAAATAAGACATTCACCCACGAGAGCACAATCACCATAACAAAAGAGGTTTTGACGTGGAAACCCAAATGGGAAAAACCACGGTGAGATGAAACTCACAAGTAACTATTTGCAGAATAGAAACCATATTGGTTAAGGTCATACAATGTTCTTCACCAGAACAAATCCTGTTAGGAATCTCGATCTCTGTTAGGAGATAAGTCCAATTAAAGACTACCTTGTGAGAGGATTTTAGATCCACAGTTGTGAACCACCTTGTTAGAGGATTTACAAAGGCTTTGCCAGGCCTACCCGGTTAAGGGTTTCAGACTTGTCGAAGATGTGAGTAATCAACAAGTGAGTGATCTAAATACTAGCACAGTATGCTTGGTTAGATCCTTGATAGCTCATTGTTAATGCATTTCAGCATTACTTTAGTCTTCAATATCTCCACACTCTACTTCTTCACACATACCTAATCTTCTCTTCTATGATCGCACATACAAAAACCTCATCAACCACCTAAAACCCTAACAACTCCTATAACCCTAGACATGATGTCCTTATAAAGGAATTTGATTTCATGTCGGTCCAATAAGATTACATTGCAAGTTCCTAGGTTCAATGCATCTAGACACATTTGGTAACATGACACAAAATCACCACCAAAGTGTCGGTGGATGATAACTCATCACAAAAATACCGATTGGTAACTCATCACAGAGTAATACTGGTTCATACATTTATCGATTACCGGTTGTCAAAAATAAAGACTGGGAAAAATGATAACTGTTGCTTTAGTTCCTTCGTACCACTTGAGATCCTCGAACCGCTTGAGGACTTCATACTGCTTTGGGTCTTCATACTGCTTTGGGTCTTCATACCGCTTGAGATTGGTAAACACTTTCTGCAAAACACCGATAGTCTAAAGACTATAATACATAATACCGATTGGAACAATTTCCAATTGAGCATAACTCATACATACAAAAAGTGATCTCAAAACAAGTGTGTGTCCATCAATGACAATCACAACATCATCAAAATGCCAACTATCTCCCCCTTTGGCATTGATGGCAACACTTAGGAAAATTTTGACATCTAAGTGTTTTACAACAAAAATATGCCATAATCAAAATTACTCCCCCTAAGCATATACACTATCCCTTTTTGCAGAAAATACAACGTATACTATTCCCTTAAAGAAATAACATGAAAGTATACATAGCATTCACCAAAATTTTAAATACAAAATACTACTCCCCCTTTGCCAACAATGACAAAGTACTGCAGGATAACCCCTGTTTCTCATTATCATTAATATAATAAATGTTTATGACAATAATGAGTGAAACTTATCAAAAACCGATTTAAAATCCTACATAAAGGTCTTCATGGATAAAGACCATGACTCAAGTAATGAGGTAGCCACCTCACTTTCTGTTTGCATCTGGGATACTTGTTCTTCCATGGCATCAATTGCGCTCATCTCTTGAGTGACTGTTAAGGCATCCAGATTGAGATAGCATTTCTGAAGTATTTGCAGTCTGGGTAGTAGAACCAGTTGAAGTTCCTGCAAATCTCTGGTCCAGTTGCTAATCTCCAACTCTATTCTGGCAGACTGGAACTGAAACCGGTGAACAATTTGCCCATATGTAGTGAAGGAATCATAGGGCGTTTTAAAGGTGCTTATATATGCTTGCAAATCAGATTGTAGTTTTTCCTTCTGTGCAAGCACATCATCGCAAAATAGATGGGGTTGGCTTATCTTACAGAGAAGTAGTTTTCCCTCATCCATAGCATCTCTTATGTCCTTCTGTTCTTTCTGAAGTTCAGATCGGAGCTCGTTCAATTTCTTCACTAAGGCAGTGTTTAGTGCCTTTTGATGCTTCTTCTGTGCATTAGCTTAAGCAACCTCTTCCAGACATTGTACTTGGTCCTCCACAACTGTACATAGAATTTTTAGTTGGGCCAGAGAGGAATCGGTACTGGGGAGGTTAGTACTGGGAATCAAATTGGTAAGAGTTTCAACCATAGTTTGAATAACATCTTGCTCCTTTTCCCTCCTTAATGCTTCCAGTCGCTCTTGTGCGAGCTTAATGCTTTGGAGCAGCTCTGATTCGTTTGCAGATTGGAGGTCAATAGGACTGGTGATGTCAGCCGGTTTGGCTTGACCACCGGTTTCCTTTGGGGTCTCCACTTGTGTGCTCTTTGATGCTTCCTTCTTCTCTTTGGCTCTTTGCTTTTCCTCTTCTACCTTCTTTTGCTCCTCTGTTTCTTTCTTTTTCTTCTCTTCTTCCTTCTTTCTATCTTCTTCTTTCTTCTTCTCCTCTTCCTGTTTCTTCTTCTCCTCTTCTTGTTTCCTCTTCTCCTCTTCTTGTTTCTTCTTCTCCTCCTCTTTCTTCTTCTCCTCTTCTTTCTTCTTCTCCTCTTCCCGTTTCTTCTTCTCCTCTTCCTATTTCCTCTTCTCCTCTTCTTGTTTCTTCTTCTCCTCTTTCTCTGCTTGCTCGTTGTTAGCCTTTTCTTTGTCCTGTTTCTGCTTCTCTGCCTTTTCTTTATCTTGTTTTTCCTCATCTACTCTCTCTTTATCAGCCTTTTCCTTTGCTGCATCTGGAGTGACATCTTCACCATCTAGTGCATCAACGTCAATAGCGTCCATCTGTTCAGTAACCGGTTCTCCTTCACTGTCATATACCTCATCCGATTTTCTGGTTTTCAGTTCTTGTTCAGCCTTCTTGTTGGTTTCAGACACTTGGTGCAATCTCAGAGCGACTTTGGCATGTGATTGTGTATCTTTCACCACTTCAGAGACTTTGCCTTCCAGTAACAAGAGTCTTCTTCTTCTCATGAAGAAGAGGCCTTTGTACTTATCCATGATTTCATAAAGCTCAAAATTTGACACATTAGGAAAATACTGTGCAAATATTTCCCCTCTTATTTCCTGTTCTTTTTCAATGGCAATGCACCATTTGTTATCTAAAGAATTGTATAAAGAATCCGGTGTCACAGATCCAATTTATGATGGCGACCGATCATTAATACATAAATATTGGATGGCTTCCTATTCGACTTCCTCTTTTTCATTATCATTAAAATCATCAAAATCATCTATTAAATCACTTAGCACTTTTCTCCTAACATTCTTGATAGTCCTTTGACAACGTGTCAATGGTTTGTAAGAGGAAATGTCTATATTTACCGATGCTGACAATGCTGGTTCATTGCTGGTTGTCTTTGCCTTCTTCCTTGTTTTCCTAGTCTTCTTAGGTTGTACTTCAAGTTCTGTATCCTCAGAATCCGGTGAGTTGCCTTTGGTCTTCTGCTTTCTTTCAAATACCTTGGCGAGTGCAACTTCCAGTTTCTTCTTGGCCGGTGACCACTTGGTCACTTTAGGACTTGCTGAGGTAACCGGTGCCGATACCGATGGCACTGCCTTTCCCTTCTTCATTGAAGGTTCTTCAACCGGTGTTACCCTTTCCAAGTAGGTGTCAGTTCTCTTCTTCTTTGGATCAAGAGGCGAGACAAGTAGGGTAGAGGCATACCCATATAGCATGTCATACACCACCTCATATCCCATGGGTTCAACTTTTTCCTTTCTGGGCTCCACTGCCTCCATTATGCACTCATCTACTCTGATGGTAAAGCATATGTCTTCTTCATACTTGACAATATCACCAGATATCCTCATCCTCTAGCTCATCTTGCATCTGAATTCATCAAAGTATTTGTTCAAGACTTCAGGATAACCGGTTCCCACCGCTTGAAGACTTTCTCTAATTTGTTTCGTAACCGCTTGGTCAACAAACCATTGAATATCACCAACTCTCAGAAAATAGCCTTGAAAGTAGAAAAACAAACCTACCAACAATTGTCCAAATTTAAATCTTAAGGCATTGTCCTGTTTGATAGACTTCAGATTTACTAGAAGTTGCCTCTGCATACAGGTGCATAGATCAAATGAGGCATCTTCCATGATCATTCTGTAGGCGGCATTTACCGCAGTAGCAGAGACAGAGTTTATTCTGCTAGCATAGAACATCCGGTATCCGATCACCATGCAGGCATACTTGACCAAATCATCCTTGATGGTGTTGACGGTCATTCCCTGTTGGTCGCTCACTGGACCGGTGAGCTTAGTCATTTCAGTCTTGATGACTTTCCTTAGGGCAGGCACCTCACTAGTGTTGCAGAAACCGGCGACGACATGAATAGCTTCAGGTGTAATGTCATGTGTCCTCTCGAGATACATTTTGTCTCCATGCACTCTGCTCAGGATGATGCGGATGTGATATTTCGTGAATTCTTCAAGAAAATACACCGCATTGTGAAGTTTCTTCCTTTCCAGAATGCTGTAATCTGGTTTGATCTTTTTGTCATCCCTGCAAGACAGACCTAGCTGGGAATGGATCACTAGAGATCCTAGGTCTTCCAATTTACAATCAATGTACACTGAAATATCATCTTCCACTATGACTCCAACGGGAATATGGGATAGGGCATTGTATTTCATCTTCCATTGGATAAAATCCGCTGAATCAATAGGTGCACTAGGATTGGAGTGCGATGCAGAAGCCATGATTAACTAATAAACAAGAATTTTGCTAAATACCTTCAGAATTTCAAAATTTAGGGTTTGTCAATACAACGTACACTTCACCACTTTGATTGTTTGAATACCGCTTAGTGTTCTTCACTGATAGGTTGCAAGTACCTTAGAATTCTTCTGCTAGATTTCAATTCACTCTAAATCGCAAGTCAAATCGCCTTTGGACGCTCTACACTTGAAAATTTCTTCACTCGCAAATTGATAAGTGAAAATGACTTGAAAATCCCTTTTAAACAAATTCTTCACCTACCATAATAAATGCTCCACCATTAGGTTATAAATCCTAATTTTGCCTTTTACCATTTCCAGTCTTCTGCTGATTAACAGGTTACACATACCGGTTAAGGTCTTTTACTGGTGTAAACCGGGGGTTCGAAACATTTCACCGCTTTGTTTTCCCTAAGCTTTTTTGAAGCTCAGTTTGCTGGTTCAAAGACTTCTACACTAGGTGTAGAAACTTGTTCTTCCTATGATACTTCTTCAGGTTTCTTCTTCCATGTTGTCTTCATATCCGCTTGAACAGTTTCAACATCAATCTTTCCTTCCAGAGTGACCGATATATCATCTAATATGTTCTTTCTCATCTTGCAGATTCTAGATGTGTGACCCGGTTTGATGCAGTGATAGCATACCATTCTAGGTGCTCTCCATGGTCCATTGTTCATGTTTCCTTTCTTCCTTCTGCATGTTGCAGTAGTGTGACTACTACCATGACAGATCATACAGGTTGCTCTCCAACTGGTTGCCACTTGATAGCCACCATCACCTGACTGATGGTCATAGGCATTATACCGGTTTAATTTCCGGTTCACAGAGGATTTAGGAAAAACTACTCGAATCCTTTGAGGATATCTTCCAGTGTTGTGCACAACAGACCTGCATTCCAATGCTCTATGCCCAAACTTGTTGCATGCATAACAGTTACCATTGAATCTATTGGATCTAGGCTTATTGTTTAGAAAATAAGGAAAATTATTGTAAGCCTTATTTCTACACACATTAGCAGTATGTCCTTGAGGCAATTAAAGCAAACATGTTTGAACTTTTGCTTACCTTTATCCTTTGATACCGGTTGCTTCTTTGATGCACCATCTTTTGTTCCAGAGGTCTCACCTTCCTCATAACCAGAAAAACCAAGCCCAATGGTATTCTTTGCCGGTTTTGCTGATTCAAGCTTTTGTTCTAGCTTAACAGTACTCTTATTGAATTTGGGAAGTATTCCTTTTGACTCAGTGAGTTCCTTGGAAATAGCAGCATTGGATTCCTTCAAGGTTGCATTCTCAGAGATAGCCATGTTTAGTTCACCTTGCATTTCTTTTTTTTCCACTTTACTCTCTTGGAGATGAGCGGTAAGGGCACTGATTTCTTGCTTCAGCTTGGAGATCTCATGATCTTTGTCTTTTACCAGATCTTCAGCTTTCCTCCAGTTCTCAAGCTCTTGAAACATTCTGATAGTCAGTCCTTCTAGTTCCCTTCTTAGGTTAGCATTAGATTGATTTAGTTTTTCAACTTCTTCAACTAGGGCTTCCATGTCTACTTCATCAGAAGAACTATTTTCAGTAAGCTCCATCAGTTTCTCAACATGCTCTCTTCTCTTTGCTAGAAAGAATTTATATTTGACTTTAAGTTCATCAAAGGCTTTCTCAGTGTGAGTGAGACGATGAGTAAGCTCCCTCACAGTGTATTCCCCCATATCTCCTTTCAAGTGCTAAACTTATAGAAAGGTTGGCTCTGATACCAATTGATGAATACTAAGAGGGGGGGGGGGGTGAAATAGTATACCAAAAAATACTGAACTCAAACACTTAAACATTTTAGTAGTAAACTGGTATAACAGATTTACTAACAAACCGGTTAAAACAAATGCAAACCAAACAGCAAATAAGGCATTCACCCACAGGAGCACAATCACCATAACACAAGAGGTTTTGACGTGGAAACCCAAATGGGAAAAACCACGGTGAGCTGAAACTCACAAGTAACTATCTGTAGAATAGAAACCAGACCGGTTAAGGTCATACAATGTTCTTCACCAGAACAGATCCTATTAGGAATCTCGATCTCTGTTAGGAGATAAGTCTGATTAAATACTACCTTGTGAGAGGATTTTAGATCCATAGTTGTGAACTACCTTGTTAGTGGATTTACAAAGGCTTTTCCAGGCCTACCCGGTTAAGGGTTTCAGACTTGTCGAAGATGTGAGTAATTAACAAGTGAGTGATCTAAATACTAGCACAGTATGCTTGGTTAGATCCTTGATAGCTCATTGTTAATGCATTTCAACATTACTTCAGTCTTCAATATCTCCACACTCTACTTCTTCACACAGACCTAATCTTCTCTTCTATGATCGCACATACAAAAACCTCATCAACCACCTAAAATCCTAACAACTCCTAAAACCCTACACATGATGTCCTTATAAAGGAATTTGATTTCATGTTGGTCCAATATGATTACATTGCAAGTTCCTAGGTTCAGTGCATCTAGACACATTTGGTAACATGACACAGAATAACCGCCAAAGTGTCGGTGGATGATAACTCATCACAAAAATACCGATTGGTAACTCATCACAGAGTAATACTGGTTCATACATTTACCGACTACCGGTTGTCAAAAATGAAGATTGGGAAAAAAGATAACTGCCGCTTTAGTTCTTTTGTACTGCCTGAGATCCTCGAACCGCTTGAGGACTTCATACCGTTTTAGTTCTTCATATTGCTTTGGGTCTTCATACCACTTGAGATCAGTAAACACTTTTTGCAAAACACCGTTAGTCTAAAGACTATAATACATAATACCGGTTGGAACAATATCTGGTTGAGCATAACTCATACATACAAAAAGTGATCTCAAAACAAGTGTGTGTCCATCAATGACAGTCACAACATCATCAAAATGCTAACAACAACTAGGAAGGTTTGGATTTAATTCCTTAGGCAGAAATCTGATGTATTCGAGACATTTAAGAAATGGAGAAGCTTGGTTGAAAATGAGACAGGTAAAAGATTAAAATGTCTCAGATCTGATAATGGTGGTGAGTATTGTAGCAAAGAATTTGAGGATTATTATTCCATTAATGGAATTCGTAGGCAAAAAACAGTTCCAAGAACTCCACAAGAAAATGGAGTGGCTGAGCACATGAATAGGACAATAATTGAGCGCACAAGGAGCATGAGACTGCATGTTGGGCTGTCTTTAAACATGTGGGTAGAGGCTGTGAATACTACTGTATATTTAATTAATAGAGGTCCTTCAACTCCTTTGGGTTGTGGTATTACAGAGGAAGCATGGACAAGTAAGAAGGCGAGTTATTCTTTTCTGCAAACCTTCGGATGTGAATCATTTGCACATGTAGTTTCTAAAAATAGAACCAAGCTCCATGCAAAATAAAAAGTGTATTTTCGTTGGATATGGCATTGATGAATTTGGTTATAGGCTTTGGGATGTTGAAAATCTGAAAATTGTGAGAAGTAGGGATGTTGTATTCAATGAGAAGGTGTTGTACAAAGATCAGTTGCAATAGTATGAGAAGAAAGAAAAGGATTTTGTTGTGCTGGATGATATTCTAGATAGTGATGTTCCAGTTGTTCCTCATGCTCCACAACAACAACTAGAAATACCACAAACTCCAGTGAATGTCAGATAATCAAAATGGCTAAGTAGACCTCCTAACAGGTTCTCTCCCTCTTTGTATTCTATTTTGTTAACAAATGCTGGTGAACTAGAAGGATATGATGAAGCTATGTAGGTGGATACAAAGGTTCAGTGAGAGCTTGCCATGAAAGAAGAGATGAAATCCTTGCGTAAAAATCAGACTTGGGAATTATGTAAGTTGCCTGCAGGTAAAAAGGCTTTACAAAATAAATGGGTTTATAGGATGAAAGAGGAAGATGGAGGTAAGCACAGATTTAAAGCGAGGTTAGTTGTTAAAGGATTTACATAGAAAAAGGGCATTGATTTTGCTGAAATTTTTTCTCCGGTTGTTAAGATGACTTCTATTTGTACTATTTTAAGTATTGTGGTTGCTGAAGATTTGCATTTGGAACAATTAAATGTGAAAATTGTCTTTCTCCATGGTGATTTGGAGGAGGAGATATATATGGAACAACCCCAAGGTTTTGAGGTAAAAGGTAAGTAGAAATTGGTGTGCAGATTGCAGAAGAGTTTATATGGCTTGAAACAAGCACCTCGGAAATGGTACTTGAAATTCATAGTTTTATGGCTAAGCAAGTCCACAACAGGTGTAATTATGACCATTGTGTTTATTTTAAGAGGTTGGATAATAAAAGCTACATTATTTTGTGTTTATATGTTGATGACATGCTTGTAGCGAGGTCTAACATGGATCACATTAGAGAGTTAAAATGACAGTTAGAAAAATCATTTGCTATGAAGGATTTGGAGGCAACAAAACAAATCCTTGGTATGAAAATCTGCAAAGATAGGCAAAACAAAAAACTGACTCTATCCCAGACTGATTCTGTTGAAAAGGTGTTGCAGAGATTTCATATGGAGAATGCAAAAGCTGTCAGCACACCTTTTCCTAGTCATTTGAAATTGACCAAGGAGATTTCCAAAGACACTAGATGAGAAAGACAAAATGTCCAAGGTACCCTATGCTTCAGCTATAGGAAGTTTAATGTATGCCATGGTATACACGAGACCAGTTATTGCACATGATGTTGGAGTCATAAGAAGGTATATGAGTAATCCTAGATCAAAGCATTGGAATGCAATACAATGGGTTCTTAGGTATTTGAGAGGTACATCCAATAAACATTTATGTTTTGGGGGCTCTAATATTGATTTAGTAGGTAATGTAGACTTAGATTTGGCAGGGGATATTGATACCAGATGGAGTACTATAGGTTATGTCTTTACTGTTGGTGAGACAACGATGAGTTGGATCTCCAAGTTGCAAAAGGTCGTTGCTTTATCCACCATAGAGGTAGAGTATGTAGTTCCAACAAAGGCAAGAAAATAGATGATATGGTTGCAATCTTTCATGGAAGAATTGGGCAAAAGACAGGCTAACAGTTATTTGTTTACAGACAGCTAGAGTACCATCCATCTTGCAAAGAATTATGCCTTGCATTCAAAGACAAAACACATACAATTGAGGTATCACTTCATTCAGTCAATGTTGGATGAAGGACAATTAAGGCTGGAAAAGATACATACAAATGAAAATCCATTGGATATGTTTACAAAGGCAATGACAAGGGAGAAGCTGAGCTTGTCTTCAACTTTGGTTGGTTTTCAAGACTGAAAACAATAAAACAGAACAACAGAGTCCGGGGTGTTTCATTCTAGTGGGAGCTACAGGGTTAGCGATGTTATGATCAATCTCCAAGTGGGATATGATATGTTGTGGAGTTTGATCAGTCTCCAAGTGGGAGATTGTTGTTATATGGAGCCTAATCCGACTCGGAGATTAAATTTTCCCTACTTCTGTCAGCGCAATTTACCCCCATATTTTTCGACGAGGGTTTGGGGGCAACAAGACCAAAAAGACTTATTATTTTATAAAGGTATTGGGTGTTATTTTTCTATTGGTTGACATGTTGTAACCCTAATTTTGTAACTGACATAAGTCTTGATAAAAAGGCTAAGGGTTAGTGATGAGGGGAAATCATTACACTTTTTTATTATAGTTTATATTTTGTGCTTTTATGAATCTTCATACTAATATACCTGGCGACATACCTTATTGCATACATGTTTGTTTACTTTTTACTATAATACTCTACTAATTATAAGTAATATTAGAAGTAATAGTTATGATGCAGTGTTTATCTTTTTGCTTGTTTACATGATAAAATATGATGGTAATCAGAATTATATCTTCAAGTTCCGTTTTATCTGCATTTATGTGTTTTTAAATACATTGTGAGTAAACAAGAAGAATCCAACAAGGTTTATGATAGTTGCCGCATAAAAGATGATAACCTCCAATTATTTCAAAATGAAGATCTTCCTTGATCTCTCTTTATGTTCTTGTTTCGTTGGCGTGTTTCATCAACGTTATTCAGAACTCAACTTCCTCTCGGAGTTGATTTATTTCTTTCAGTTTCTTTTCTCCTGTTGTTTTTGTAATCATTTCTATCGATGTAGGTGGGGAACCTTAGTTTAAAATTTGAATAAGGATATATATATCCCTTTGTTCTTAGTTGAGTAGTTAGTCAGAATTTAGTCAGTACTTAGTTTTAGTTGAGCCGAATCTTCTTTGTAATACTCAAAGCTTGTTTTATTTCCTTCCGGAAGTACATATCAATGAAAGTAGAAAGTTGATCTCAGTACTTGTGTTTCAAGATCCCACTAGAGGAAGAGCAGGGCCCTCTCAATCGAAGGGAGGTGATCTTTGTTGTGATTTCAGTTCTTTTACAACTTCAAAATTGAGATTAATTTATCTTGGTTCTTTTTCACTGAGATGTTAAGTTTTAACTGTTGGCAATTTCTTTCTAGTAATCAGTATTAGGTTTGAAGTTGAATGTTATTGTTAGGAGAAGTAATAATTAGTTTTACATTGTTGTTTGGATAGTGTAATTTTTGTAGATTAGATTGGTAATAGAATGGTTAATGAGATGATTAGTTTGATGGTGAAAATGGAAACAAAATTGTTGTTAAGTCAGATCATGGATTTAGGTGTCATGTTTGATTTTTGCAAGCGTAATTAGATTTATTTTTATCACTTAATCTAGATTCAAATTCCTAGACTTATAAGTAGTTTCAAGCTTTCTAGGGAGCTCTATGATACTATCTTAATTCGGTTCTGTTACATTTATGTTGTCAAACTCGAATCCTCTTAGAAATAAGTTGTTTAGAAATTCAGATTTTAGTTTGAGAGACAGTCAAGACTGAGAGCTCCTGATAGCTCATGACTGACTCCTAACGGAGTTTGAACCAACTGTTAGTCACTTTTGTATAGTGCAAAACCCCAAAAAATTGTACCATAGAGAACCCTTATCACAGACAGCTTTAGACACACCCCGGTTCGATATTGGGATAAATTAAATGGTGCGAGTTGACAAAGCAATGACCTTGCCCACCACTTTTCGCGTCATTGCCGAGGAACACAAGATCTAACGATTGCAGTTGGAACTTAGGTGTCGATAAGGGAAGTGGGAATGGTTGATGAGTAGAGAAAGAGACAAATTTGGAAGATTCCTTCCAAGAGAACATCAACCTAACCTACTGTTTGAAGAATGTGAGAATCAAGAACATCAAGAACAAAAAAACGAAATTGAAGAACAAGTCGAACATTTTGAACAAAACAACGAGATGGGTGAAAGAGTGGAAGATGAAGATCCTCCACCAAATAGGGAATTCTCATATCCTATTAATTTGAATCTTGGAGATAATGAGCCTCCTATGAAAAACATTTCACCCTCTATTTTGCCAACCTTTAGAGGAAAAACATTAGAAGATCCCGACCAATTCTTGTTTGAATTCAAAGTCTTATGTCAAACATATGATCACACTACTGATAATCAGAAACTGAAGTTATTTCCATCAACTCTTAACGAATCCGCATTGAGATGGTTTGTGCGATTAAGAGCCAGTTCTATTGGAACATGGCCCGAAATGGAAACAATTTTCTTGGACAAATACCAAGACTATTGTCGGGTCATAGATAGGAAAGATGAATTGTTCCATATGAAACAAACTGAGGATGAAAGTTTGGAAGACTATGCAGACAGGTTCATGTTTGTGTATAAAAGATGTGTTGACGGATTGAATGATGATATCAATTGCACAATCTTTATGAGAGGAATCAATGATGAGTCAAAAGAGGCTTTGGATTTAATGCGTAAAGGTGACATTAACGAAGTCCCTTTCGATGAGATCATTGAGATTTGTAGGAACTACTCTAGGACAAGAGTGGGAACTAGGAACTCCAGGAAAACAAAGCTTTAGGACATGATGTATCTCAAGTTATGGAAGACTTGGAAAAACTGATATACTCCTCCATCTTAATACTCAGGTAGAAAAGAAAAACACGGAGCCTTTATCCATCTATTGCTCAAAATGCAGGGGAAGACATCTTTTAAGGGAGTGTCCAATGAATCAGATAGAAATCTGTGAGAAAATCCATGCTACAAGTTCTTGCAATTTGTTGCCTAAAATTAAGAATCAAATGAAGAATCCACCTATAATTGAGGAAGAAATTAATTGTGTGGGACAAAGATCACATAACATTGGAATTAATTCTTATCTAGGACAATATGATCCACGTAACAATTGGAACCAATGAAATCCTCCTTTTCAAATGCAACCATCTACTACATCTTGGGGACCTCCTGAATGGGTTAGCCCTCAGTGAAATCAACCCTAGTGGAACCAACCACAATGGAACCAATCATGGCAACAAAATCAATGGCAACCTAATTCTCAACCATGGCAGCAAAATCAAAATCAAAATCAGTTTCAGCCATGGCAAAATTAGGGACCTAAACGACCTCGGGGACAACCCCCACCTCTTATCACTCGTCCTAATGCACCTAATGAGCAGGTTAACCAACCTCCAATTCCATCTCATCCTGTGCCAAATCCAAAAAATAAATATCCTCAACAAGCATTCAGTGTTGACCTTAACCCCTATGGTTTGAACTTAATAGAGATAAATGGCATTCAGTTGAGGAATCACAATGTACCCTCTAAAGATAACTCAAAGAAGGATGAGGATAAAACATAGGAATTAAAATAAAAAGATCACGAGTCTAAGGAAACATCGAATAAAGCTCCTTTTCCAGAACGATTAGATGCCCCATTGAAAGCTCCCGATATCTCCCAATCTAAACATACTAATATGGCTGATTGTCCACTTTTGAGGGAATTAAAGAAAATTAACATTGAAATTCTTTTCCTACAAGCTATCAAATATATTACTGAGATTAATTATCTTATTAGATCACTGTGCGTTAAGACACCAGGGAGGAAACACAAGTTTCCACCCATGATTCAAATAGGGACCAAGCTTACTGATGTTTTGTCAGGAAGATTGCTTCCCCATAAGTATAGTGATCCAGGAAGTCCTGTGATTACCTTGAGTATAGGAGGAGTGGAGATTCCCATTGTCTTAATAGATTTAGGGGCAAATATAAATGTGATAACAACAAATATGACAGAAATGTTAGGAATGACCCGGGTGCAACCCACAAACACAATACTTCAGTTACCAGATCTGTCCACTACTAAACCTGAAGGAGTTTTAGAAGATGTCACTATGATAATTGATCCTTGGGACTATCCATTAGATTTCCTCATTCTAAAATCCAGTTATCCAATCATTTTAGGAAGACCTTGGTTAGCTATGATTTCAACTCTTATTGATTGTAGATCAGGGAGTATGACCATCTCAAATGGTCAAAAGCAGAAGGAATTGACACTTTATCCTCCAGCTAAACCTACCATTCATTCTAATACTCAACAATGGGTTGATGATGATATGGCTTCTGGGGGGGATGAAGTGGTCGAGTTGGCCATGGTTACTCTGACTGAGCATATGGATGAATGTGAAGAGTATGTGGAACAAGGGAATAAGTTGGATAGTGGAAAATCAAAAGGTGTTGAAAATCAAGAGAATTATTTTCTCAATAGAGTCATGGATGTGACTAAGGAACTCCACATTAAAATCCATATCATTGTCCTCTCAATACTTTTATTGGAGAACTAGGTGTGGATATGAGTCAAATAAAGGAAATTTTAATTTCGTCAAGTAAACCTTTGTTTATTAGCTCATCCTTATTGCCTATTGAGGAGGAGAAGTTAAAACAAACCTTAGAAAACCATTCAGAAGCTTTCGCATGGGATTACAATGACATGAGAGGAATGCATCCTTCAATTTGTATGCATCATATATACACAAAGAATGTAAAACCAGTTAGGCAAGGCCGAGAAGAATTAATCCTATTTTGAGGGATTTTGTCAAGACAAAAATAGAAAAGCTGTTAAAATTTGGATTCATCTACCCAATCTCTGATAGCCAATTGGTTTCACCATTGGTTATTGTGCCTAAAAAGAATGGAAAATGACGAGTATGCATGGATTTTAGGGAACTGAACAAAGCCACTAAGAGGGATTTTTTTCCTCTCCCTTTCATTGATTAGGTGTTAGATAATCTAGCTGGCAATAGTTATTTATCCTTTTTAGATGGCTTTAGTCGGTATAATCAGATTCAGGTGGCTCTTGAGGACCAAGACAAGACAACATTTACTTGTCCTTGGGGAACGTTTGCATATAGGGTTCTTCCTTTTGGACTGTGCAATGCACCAACCACCTTCCAAAGAGCTGCTTTGGCCATCTTTGCTGATTTGACTACCTCGTGTGTTGAGGTTTATATGGATGACTTCTCAGTCCATGGTAAAACCTATAATGAAGCTTTGGAAAATTTGAATAAAGTTTTACAAAGATGTAAGGATCACTGGTTGTCTTTGAATCATGAAAAATATTTGCTAATGATGACAAAAGGAATTGTTTTAGGTCATCACATATCCAAGGACGGTATTAAAGTAGACCAAAAGAAAGTTGAAATCATCCGACAAATACAAGTTCCTAAAACATAGACTGATGTGAGATGTTTCCTCGGTCATGCAGGTTACTATAGATGGTTTATTGAAGGATTCAGTAAGATTGTTGAACCTCTGTTCACTTTGCTAAAAAAGGATTCAAAATTCATGTGGATAGATAGTTGTTAGGAGTCATTTGAAGCCATTAAACAAGCTTTGATTACTTCACCCATTATCAAAGGACTTGTGTGGGGAGAGCCTTTCAACATTCATGCAGATGCTTCCAATTTCGCTATTGGGGTAGTTTTAGGACAAAAAGATGCAGATGGAGCAATGCATACCATCTATAAAATTAGTAAGAATCTAAGTCCACCAAAAATAAACTATACAACAACTGAGAAGGAATTTTTAGCGGTTGTATATGCTATCAATAAATTTAGACATTACATTACTGGCTATAAAAAATTTGTCCACATAGATCATGCTGCGATAAGGTATTTGATGAATAAAGCTATTGTAGGAGGATGAATAATCAGATGGTTATTGCTTTTACAAGAGTTTGATATTACTATAGTGGATAAGCTAGGAAAGGATAATGTTGTAGCTATCTTTCTTTCTAGGATGGTTATGCAGGGAAATGATGAACCGGTAGATGATGCTTTTCTGGATGAACACTTGTTTGCAATTTCAGTACAATCGCCTTGGTTTGCAGATATAGCAAACTATCCTGTAACAAGGAAGTGTCCTAGTCTTTTTAATTCTAAACAAAAGAAAAGGCTAATTCAGGAATGTTCTAGATTTCAATGGATCGATGAATTATTATTTAAAATGTGCCCTGATCATGTACTTTGCATGTGTGTGCAAGAAATTGATTTCTATGACATCATACATTCATGTCATTCTGAACCAAAAGGAGGTCACTACTCTGTGATCAAAACTGTTCATAAAATCCTAGGAGCAGGATATTTTTGGCCTTCGATGACCAAAGATGTTTCATTTTATGTGAAACATTGCGATGAATGCCAACGCATGGGGAGACCAACAACAACTATGCAGATGCCTCTTCATCCTCAAATAGCTCTTGAGCCATTTGAGAAATGGGCAATCAAATTCATCGGACCTATAGACCCTCCTTCTAGAGGATGTCATCACATTCTGGTTTGCACTGATTATGTCACAAAGTGGGCAGAAGTCAGAGCATTGCCAGTAGCTCGAGAGGACAAAGTTGTTGATTTTCTGTACAAACAAATCCTTCAAATATTTGGTGCTCTAAGGGAAATAGTATCTGATCAAGTACCACAATTTATGTCTTCTATGATGGAGGCCTTTATGCAAAAATATAGGATGACACATCATAAATCTTCTCCGTATCATCCTCAAGAAAATGGACAAGTGGAGGTGACTAATAGAGAATTGGAAAACATCATTACAAAGATAGTTTCTCTCTGGAAAGCATATTGGGCTAACAGATTGGATGAAGCAGTTTGGGCATATAATACAACTTGGAAAACTACTACAGGTTTTTCCCCATATGAATTAGTCTATGGGAAAACTCCTATCATGCCTGTTGAATTTGAACTGAAGACATTAAGGACAACATGGGAAGTGGGAATTAATCTCATAGAATCATAGAAAGCTAGGATTTTGCGGCTAAATAGGCTGGATGAAATGAGAATGGAGGCTTTGCAGCATGCTGAAATCATTCAAAACCAGAGAAAAGTATGACATGATAAACATATTGTGTCAAGGCAGTTTAAGAAAGGAGACTAGGCATTATTGTTTGACTCAAGGTTGCAAGAGTTCAGAGGGAAATTTCATACCAGATGGTTGGGGCCTTTTGAAATAAATGAATTCTACAATAATGGTGCAGTTTAGTTGGTACCCATTGATGGTGAAAAGAAGGTGATGCTAGTTAATGGTCATCGGTTAAAAGTGTACCATAGGCCAACATCCAAGGAGGAGTTTCTTTCAGAATTTCATTCAAGAATTGAACATTTCATCATGGAAGATACCATTTCTGTGATGAGATCCAATAATGCATAATTTTGGCAAAGGTTGAATAAAGAAGATAAATTGAAAACTTGGAAGGGCGGTTTATCTTTCAAAAAACAAAAATGATAAAAAGATTGAAAACCATAAATGACGGTCTACCTCAGGGGTGAATCGAAAACCAGAAATGGAAGTTCACACCTATGGAAAAATTTGAAAACCATAAATGGCGGCTTTTTCCCGATCAACTACAAATTGCTCATGACAGCTCCTGACAGCTCATAATGGTTCTCAGAATTCCAGAATAAGTCTTTTGCTGAAGCAGTTCCATCCTTGCTCCTGATTGTTCCTGATGATGGATCTTGTCACTTCATTTAATGTTTTCAGGGTTAGTTCAGAGCGAGCCTAGAGTAGCTCTTGATTTCATCATCAGTTTCATCCTGATGAAGTGATATCATTACTCTGGACAACTCCTGATCATTATGCTGCTTCCTTTTTGTAGCATGTGATCAGTTATACATTATCGCTCCTGGCCTGTGAACATTAAATCATTTGAAGGTAACATTCATTGTAAATAATGTTTCAAAATATTTTCTTATTAATTTTGTAGATATTAAAGTAGGGGTAATTAAGTGTGTTGCATTAAGTATCCGCCAGCTATTATTTGATGATTTAATTAAAAGTTAAAATATTAACTAGAGAAATAAGTGATAAATTCGATTGACGTCATCTGTCAAATCGAAGTGAAGAGGTAATGATTTGAGTGACTTGAAGTACACTCTTAAAGATCGTCACCAAGTCATCAAATCATGACATTGTTACGAAATGATGGCGTGCTATTGTGTGATTTAATTTGGAAATGAATGATGAAATGTGTGCACATTAATGATCAATTTGTGCAATTAATTTCTAGTTTCAAAATGCTAGATTATTCTATTTGCATTCCATGTTTTACAAGCCATAAGTGTGTGTAGAGTGCAAAAGTTTACTGGGTGTTTGTCATTTTAGCGACCAAGGTTGAGTATAAGGTGGAGAGGATTTGAGGACTAATGGGAAACAAGAAAATAACAAAACCAGAGAATTTTAGTCTTGACCCAGAAATAGAGTAACTTTTAGCTCGATTGGGATGGTTGGAATTCATCAAGAAGTATGAGGGATTTGACCCTAGAATAACTGCGGAATTCATCAAGAATTTTCATGTTAATTTCACAAAGGTAGGCGGGGAAATAATTGAAGTAACTCCGCAGGTCATAAGTGAGATTGTTGGAATCCCTATGGAAGGAGAATCCATACACAAAGGCCACATAAATGTTGAAGAAGTGGTGAATCTATTCCATGAAGGGGATGGTCCAAAACCTAAAAATGCAAATGTATAAAGGAAATGTGAAAGGGATAAGCATAAATGGTTTGGAAGAGCCATAGAAAATGGTTGTGTTATGACTGATGAAATTTTTCACATGTGAAGGGCAGTATGGCACTATACTGGAACCTGTAATGTGGCTTCTTATTCATTTGAGGTATGCCAATACTTGCCCCCAAGCTCGAGTAAATCTTCCTTTGTTTCTATTTTCTCAATTGTCAACAATGATAGCTAGGGCTAAAATCTCAGATGGTCATGTAAAATATCTCGGGTTGATGCAATTAAGTGTTAAAAATCATTTCCTTAAGAAAGAATCTGGAAGGGATAAATGGTTGGAATTCTTGTCCTCTCTTGTTAAAAAGGGCAAGAAGGGACCCATTATGAAACATTTGATGGAAAAACGGGAATCTTCTAAGAAAAGAACAAAAATAGGGTAGAAAGAAACATAAATGTTAGCGGAGGACCCGAAAGATAAAAAGCAAAAAGTAGAAACGGATACACCTAGGGTTACTAGAGCTACCCATAGTTATTTAAGGAGAAAAGCTAAAAAGGAGGTGGTTGAACCATCTTCTCCTTCTCATACCCATATAGCTCCTGATGACCCTGTTGTTTCTCAACCTCATGAGCTGGTACCTTCTACGACAACTCAAAGCCCTTTTGCCCCTCATGTTGAAGAGAATATATCCCCTTCTTTTATGCAAACAACCCCATAGACTCCTGCTAATCAAACCTCTATGTTAGCACAATCAAACCAAGAACCTTCACAAAATGTTGCCTCTAAAATACCCCAAGCTGAAGTTGATACTGGAGGAGAGTCGCACAAAATTATTGATATTGAAGATTCTTCTGATGAAGAATTTGAGAAAAACTCTTTGCAGTTTGATTCCTCCTCAGACGAGGATGCTGAAATGCAAGAAGTTCCATTTGAGCTTGAACCTCATGTTGAGGAAACAAAGCTACCTCTGTCCTCAACATTTGTTAGAAGAGAAGGAAAAAAAAATTTGATATAAGAGATTCCTCCAAAAATTGATAGAGGAAGAGAGGAGGAGGATGTTGATTTACAAAAAGTTTTGTTAATGTCTAAACTAGAAGCTGAGTTGGCCGAGGCCAAGAAAAATATTCAATTTCTGGAACGTGAAATGAAGAAAGATGCTATTTATAGAACTCAATTACAGGATAGAATAACACAATTGCAGTACAATGAGGAAACCATGAAAAGAAAAATAGAGCAAATTGAAGAGGCATTGCAGAAGGCAACAACTGAAGCTCTTAAAGGAAATGAGGAAATTGAAAGGTTGAAAAAGGAACTAGTAAAAGAAGGAAAGACACCTATAGAAGAGGATCCACAAATTTTTCCCTAGGGTACTTCTACTTCTTTTAGAATCCCTTGGGAACTTTCTTTGAATATTAAGAAATGTAAAAAGGAGAATGCAGATTTGGAGAAACAATTGAGTGAAGAAAAAGAACAAAAGAAGAAGGCAGAACAAAGAATTGAACAAATGGCAGACTTGTCTGCAAATTTACTCACCATGAGAAAACCTTCAGGTTTGTATGCCTTATTCCTCAGGGAATGATTTCTGCAATGGAAGATGACCAATTGGTTTTGATCAGGAAGACTAATTATGAAGATGACGATGACTTTCTAGAAGATTTCTTCAGAAGTCATTCCACTTATCAAGACCAAATGTGTGAATATTTCTTGCATGGCTTCTTATTGGGCCATCATTATGAATATTTTCTCAATATTTTTGTAGGGGAAGTTCAAGTTAGGGCATTCGTGTCCTTACTTCAGAATCAAGTGGAATGGAAAAAGAGGATGGAACAATACAGAGAGATGCAGAGTAGACTAGGCCTTCCTATGAGAGATGAAACACCTAACTCTTTTGCATTCACAACAAAATACACTTCCATTTAAAAAATTTACAACATTCAACCAATTTATTAGGACAACTTGGAAGCCAGTATTACTGCATACATAATTTTTTAGAATGAGGGTCTACCATCTAGGGCTTTGCAATCAACAAGGCAAAGACATACCACTATTCCAACCCTTCTAAGAAGAAGAGAACCCATCTCTCCAACAAGTATTCTCTGGGGTCTTGAAAGGGTGAGATCAGTCATACAGACAATAGAAAGACAAAAAAATGACTAAGTAGGCATGAGATTCAAACCTCCTCTGATTCTTATGCCGGTACCTCTACTAAATGCACCAGAGCACATTGAAAGGGATGCTAAAGAACAATGGAAGGAGAGAGTGGAGTTGTTTAATGGATATGTTCCTCCCCAAAAATATCAGGAATATAATTTTAATAAGCTTGATTTGGTAGTCTGGGTAGAATATCAAAACAAGAATGTCCTAGATCAACCATGAGGAGATGGTTGAGATCAGGCGGGGGGGAAATGATGAGGGGAAATCATTACATATTTTATTATAGTTTATATTTTATGCTTTTATGAATCTTTAGACTAATATGCTTGGTGACATACCTTATTGCATACATGTTTGTTTACTTTTTACTATAATACTCTGCTAATTATAAGTAATAGTTATGATGCAATGTTTATCTTTTTGCTTGTTTACATGATGAAATATGGTGGTAATCAGAAATATATCTTCAAGTTCTATTTTATCTGCATTTATGTGATTTTAAATACATTGTGAGTAAACAAGTACAATTCGACAAGTTTCATGATAGTTGCCGCATAAAAGATGATAACCTCCAGTTATTTCAAAATTTATCTCTCTTTCTATTCCTGTTTCATTAGCGTGTTTCATCGACATTATTCATAACTTAACTTCCTCTCAGAGTTGATTTATTTCTTTTAGTTTCTTTTCTCCTGTTGTTTTTGTAATCGTTTCTATTGTTGTAGGTGGGAAACCTTAGTTTAAAATTTGAATAAGGATATATATATCCCTTTGTTCTCAATTGAGTAGTTAGTCAGAATTTAGTTAGTACTTAGTTTCAGTTGAGCCGAATCTTCTTTGTAATACTCAGAACTTGTTTTACTTCCTCCCGGAAATACATATCAATGAAAGTAGAAAGTTGATCTCATTTCTTGTGTTTCAAGATCCCACCAGAGGAAGAGCAGGGCCCTCTCAATCGAAGGGAGGTGATCTTTGTTGTGATTTCAGTTCTTTTATAGCTTCGAAATTGAGATTTATTTATTTTGGTTCTTTTTCACCGAGATGTTAAGTTTTAACTGTTGGTAATTTCTTTCTAGTAATCGACATTAGATTTGAAGTTGAATGTTATTGTTAGGAGAAGTAATAATTAGTTTTACATTGTTGTTTGGATAGTGTAATTACTATACATTAATTGGTAATAGCATGGTTAACGAGATGGTTAGTGTGATGGTGAAAATGGAAACAAAATTGTTGTTAATTCAGATCATGGATTTAGGTGTCACGTTTTATTTTTGCAAGCGTAATTAGATTTATTTTCAACACTTAATCTAGATTCAAATTCCTAGACTTAGTAGTAGTTTCAAGCTTTCTAGGGAACTCCATGATACTAGCTTAATTCGGTTCTGTTACATTTATGTTGTCAAACTTGAATCCTCTTAGAAATAAGTTGTTTAGAAATTCAAATTTTAGTTTGAGAGTCAGTCAAGACCGAGAGCTCCTAATAGCTCCTGATTGACTCCTGACGGAGTTTGAACCAATCGGTAGTCACTGTTGTACAATGCAAAACCCCCAAAAATTGTACCACAGAGAACCCTTATCGTAGACATCTTTAGACACACCCCGATTCGATATTGAGATAAATTAATTTGTGTGAGTTGACAAAGCAACGACCTTGCCCACTAGTTAGGGTTTTCTGTAGATAATTTTGTAGCATTTTGTAGTGGTATTGAGTTGCAAGGGGATTGCTAGTTGTAATTGGTTTTGATTTACTAGATAATAATAGTGAACTCTCTGTTTGGTGGATGTAGCCTAAGATTGGGTGAACCACGTCAAATATTGTCTCTTCGTTGTTATTATTTTTGTGTTTTTAATTTTCGTGCTTAATATTTATCTGCATATAATTGATATTTTCTGCATGCAATTCCTAACAATTCCAATAATATTGATCCTCAAGTGGCAGCTGCAACACCAGTTGTAGCCCTGTTATCGTCAAAGTTTACACATCGTAATTTCACTCCTCTTTCTGAATCATTGCATAATATCATGCTTCAATTCATTAATTCTAGTGTGATGAAGCTTTATTCCATACATCCCATAGATACCTCTAAGTATTTTCCACCTTGTTTTGGTCCTAAATCCTATTGCCGATATGATCGTCATGCTGGCCATGATACTGGGAAGTGCTACAAATCGATGCATGTGATTCAATATCATATTGATTCTAATACTATAGTAGTGGAGGATGTGACTGATAAAGTAAATAAATATGTGGCAAAACTTGCAAAATTTTACCAATCCTTTCCCTTCTCATACTACTAATGTTGTCGAAGCTAAGAACCCAAAATTTAGAGTTGCTAGTGAGAGGTCTACTAAAGTTGATCATGTTGAAAAATTTATTGAGAAACCTAATATTAAGTGTGACCCTTGCATCACCTTAGACTCAAGAGATATTATTAAATCATGTAATGGTCCATTATATTACTATGAAGATTATAAGGAAATCTCTCACGATGAGTGCTCATGATCCAGTATGTATGGTGAATGTTATCATAGAAGAAAATCTCTATAAACAATAATTTCATCAAGATACATATGGTAAATATGATGTTATGATTAAGGTGCATTATGGTTTCACTTATCCAACTATAGGTTCCATCACCCTTCCCATTGAGCTTGGTACTAAGTTCTTAGATGTTACCTTTGTCGTTATCCCTACCACAAACCAATTTTGTGTGAAGTTAGGACACACTTGGATCGATTATATGAAAGCTATACCTTATACCATTCATAAATGTTTGAAGTTCCTTCACAATGGCCATGTTATAATGATCAATCATAGTCTTTATCAACCCTTAGAAATGCGTGGAGAGTTCGCCCTTGATTGCTTTTGGCCTTAGAAACCTGAACCTTTGCAACGTTGTCAAGATGTCCTTCTCTTATCTTATAAAAAGATCAAACATGTAAGGATATCAACCTTGAGTAAGCCTAATGACTCTTTACCTACATGGATATGATTATTCTTCCTTTGTATCTTAGACCTAGACTTCTTCCTACCCCTTCTATTCCTCCTATATATGTTGTGCTTCCACCTTCTACATATTATAAAGGTCAAAGAACCCAACATCTTGTATCTCTCAACCTAGTGAGGTTTTTTCCATTCTTCCTTGTACAAAGGAAGAAAAGAAACCTATTTTTATTGATCCCTACCCTTCCCAAGCTTCAAGTCATAATAAGAGAAATTATAGTGCGAGAGAATGCCAACAAAGATGTCATGCCAAGGCTTGTGAACTTTCTTGCCAATGTGTTTTGTCTCCTAGGTTGTCGAATGTTGACTTGGTCCCATTTGGCCAACCTTTTCCCAACCCTAAGGAGGAGCTTTATCTTAATCAACCATGCCAAAAATTAAAATTCTATAAAAAATTATTGTTCTTTTTCATCTCTTCCATGTATTAGATCTCTTGTTGTAATTAATTTGGATGATGATGCTAATGATAATAATATGGATACTATTGACTCCGATGATATGTATAAGGTTATTTGAATTAATCATGAGCTATCTTTAAGATTTGAAAAAACTTTAATCCTAGCTCCTAGCGACAAACATAGTGTATCAACAATAGACCATGGTCCTTGTTTGAAACATGCGATAACTCTACCTACCATGATTGCTATGGCTCTTCTTTCATCTTTTCCACCATCTCTAAATTATGTTAAGCAAGAGTGGGAGGTAGATGATTTTCTAGAGTAGATTCACTTATGCAGTAAATTATTTTGTGTGTTATCTTGCATGTGATGTGTTCCCCCACGAAGTGATGCTTGATGTGTTTTTTGTGGTATGTTAATATATCTTTGGATGACCCTTGTTGCTCTGTTGGTACAAGGTAATGAAGGGACCAAACTTGTTGTGACATTCTTCTATTTGTATCTCAATCCTTCTATATGACATAAATGTGCTATTGTCACAAATGTGTTTTTGTGTTGTCTAAATGGGGACAATGCAAAGCATTGAGATCTCTTCTTTTAGTCTCTTACCTATTGACACAAAAAATATGTATTGTTCATCTTATGTGCTCATCTTCCATTGTGTTCATTGTTCCTCTACCTTTGGGGGATGAGGTCAATTCAATACAACCATACATGATATAAATGATTTATTTGATTCACATACTAACCCTAGTTAGTGGATCTCTTATGTTCTCTCTCTTTGTGTATTTCGACCCATCACCTTTGACTTGCCTGTGTTTGGGGGCATCTCACCATTGTGATGTTCTTGTCTTTTGAATGAATGGATGCTACCTTAAAGTAATTGCTCCAAGTAAGATGTATTCAGTCGCTTTAACATTGGGGCATATACTCTGCTCTATGTTAAACTTTGTGTACTCTCCACCGAGGTTTAGTTTGTACACTTTAATCATACACCATGACCTATTTGGTGCATGTTGCAGCACCCAAATTGGAGTTGATGTTTATTTAGATTATTTAGAAAATTGAGTAATTGATTTGTAATCTTTCTTTGAGCCAACATGACTCATAGTAAGTAGATCCTTACTAGACGAAGACGTCGTGTCTTTTATCTCTCTCTCTTTTTTTTCTCTTTCTCCACGTATTGTTCCTTTAATCTTGATATTAGATTGATGAGATCGTAAGTCCTTGGGGGCTTGGCTTTTCTTACCTCTTTAATATCTTGGTGAAATTCTTTCGATGCTATTTTGTACTTTATCGAGAGTATGAGCATAAGTTCATACTCCTGTTAAAGTGGGGGCTAAATATTGTGTCACAAATTGTACTTATACAATTTAATACTAACTTGGGCCTCAATTTGGTGTTTTTTCCCTCTATGCCTTGATTATGCTCACACATATGCCAAATATATGATATTCATTCTTTGCTTTGACTTATAGACCTTAAATTAGCCTAGATTGATTGGGCTAGGGCACTATGTGGCACGGTCCAAACTAAAAGGGCCCATTTTTTAAACCTCTAATGGTAAAAAAAATTTGAGCGAGAAATGATATATGATTTTGTACTTCTTCTTAATTTTTAAAATATTTCATGAGGATAGGTATAAAATAAAGTCTTATCCCCTCATTTGAAACATCTGTCTACAAGTTTGCTTATTCAAATTCAAGTGAGCAAGCAATCAAGCATCATTAGAGTAGTGAAGGAGAGGTCAAGTATTCAAATTTCAAGCATCTAAGATGATATCCATCATCAAATTCTTATGAAGACATGCATGAGTTCCTACATGACAACATCAACCTTTTCATGAAGGGCTCAAGGCAAAGGAGATTCATAAACAAGGTATAAAATTTTGATTTAACATTCATTTTCAGATCTAGCCTCTGCCCCACAACAGTAAGCTCCCTTTTCTCTTTATTTATCAAAGGGTTAATTCCAAACTTGGTGTTTGTCTGAAGAAAATTCCTACCAAGCCAACAACATTTTCCTTCTCTTGTGTGTGTAGGTGATAGGTTCGGAAGAGAAGGAATATAGTTCTAAAAGTCATAGACTGAGACAAATTGAACTGGATTTTGAAGAACTGGAAAACCCTAGATAGAGGCAATCGGTAATAGTGTTCGATACTTTTTCAACAAAATTTTAGGAGATTTTGAGTACACCTTAATCCCAAAATTGTTTCCAATATTCAAATCTGACACCTTAAGGACTAGGTTGCATAGCCCCATAGTTCAACATTTCCGAACTCAAATTTTAGACACAAGTTCCTCTTTGATTCCCATTCCAGATCTATTCTTAGTGTCTGCATATCTATTTTGAAACTCGTTGTTTATGCTAATTATTCTCACTATTGCATCATTAGCCCTAAGTTTATATCATTTTCTAATTAAATCAATTCAACTATAAGGTGAGTAAATTCTACTTTTGTCCAACTCTTTCTAGTAGGTCTAAAGTTGAGCCTATTGGATCTTATTCATCGTAATATTGTGTTGTGAATGGGTTTGATTCCTAGTTTTCATGTTTAAACTTGTGAACATCCCTTTTCACCACCTTACACCAGCAATGGTGAATAAATTTTTGAGTGTTTCTTAATATTATTGATATCTAAAAAATATTACATGTTAAAACAACAATAGATATAATAACATAGCTCCTATGCTATTAAGAATAAAAAATTGTAACTATTTAAACATAATACTATCCTTTAGTCTAAGTTGGTAAAGCCCAAAATTGTCATTATGATTTACACAAAATGTGGATTATTCGAATTTTGAGTCCGAACCATAATAAAATATAATTACAACACCCATTACTTTTGTTAAATAAAATGGAGAGGTGACACCCAAACACAACTATAACAACTATAACTTGTAAATACTATGTGAAACCCCAATATTAATTTAGACCATGATAATTAATTAAAATATATTGTGATAACAATTAAATAACATTCAAACAACATTCACTAGCTCTACAACTATCGAAAAGTATAACAATAGACATTAGTTGGCTCCAACCACACAATAAACAATAAACTAACCCCACAATAAAAAATAAACTATACTATTCATTGTAGCCCAAGACCATGACCTTGAAGCTCACTTGTGTCCTCTAGATAAGATTGTTATACTAGACCAAAGGCATTTTTTCTTTTGGCTCAACAAACCAAAAAGGCTTTATGTCCTAAATTTTCCTAGTATTCAAAAGGTTTTCATCTTCATATTTGATTGCTCAAATACTAGTGCAATAATGTAGGGTAAGGTTTCAATTGGACAATAAAGCATTATCCTTGAATAATGAACAACCTATAATTCTATCTTTTGGCATATTCAAACACTTCAGATAGTATATATGTAATTATTGGCCCTTGATGCCATCAATATTAATGGTGTCCTTCAATCTGAGCATGTAGGATAAAGAAAATCTAGTGAAATCCTAAACAATGGTGACCAACTTCAACTACTTCATTAATAAGATATGGTTGTTGTCATCATTCAAGCTACAAGTACACATACATTCATGCCCTTCATTTTTTATAGTATTGTTGCGAGGTTTCACAACACGCCTCATTTATACTATGTGGATTGGGAACCCAACATTTTTGTAAATTTGATTGAGGTTAACGTTGAAAAACAATTTCCTTCGAATTAGTAAAATGCCTTAAGAAAAAGCTCAAAGGCTCAAAAATAGTCTTTGCGGGTTAAAATAAAATCAAGGAAAAATAAATGGTAGTTGACATCTAGTGATAGTAAAAGTGAAATAATGGGTAGCAGGGTATTCTTAAAGTTTAATATAAATAAAACGATTTAAGAAAATGTGTGAATCATCCCATAGTCTACAATTTGCTAAAGATAGGAGAATGGGGAATGTTAAATTACACTCATCTATAGGATATGCAAAGAATAAAAAAAGTAAATAACTTATAAGTTCTTCGAATTATAAAAGCAAGGTCAAATGGCATTCTACTCTCGATAAGACTCAAACACAAAATCGATGGTTTTGTAGATAGAGGAAGGAAACTGAGTAAGGTGTCAATATGAACCAACTTAACCAACCCCACATACCTCTAACATACAATTTACAATGAAGATTACTCTCTAACTTCACTGTGAGAGAAAACAGAATTTATGAATGAATTTTGTAGCGAATTGATAAGTACTATAAACCCTTTTGACCTTGATGTCCAAAAAGTATCCAAATGGAATTAATCTTAGCGAAAGGGCGTGAGGAGGAATAATTCCTAGCTAATAATTGAATGCAATCACCAGATTTGTCCACAAATTGACCTAAATGGGGCTATAATTGTTAAGAAGGAAGGCTTAAGGAGGTCCAAGTTTTGAAAGTACACGTGTCGATGATAGAACAAAAGATACGTATTGACAATTAGTACCGGTTGTAGTAGTAGATTTTTTGCTCACCAATAGTGATTTTATAGATCATATGCCATGATTTTTTTTAATTAAACTGCAAGTTCAACTTATTTTACTCACTGTCAAGTTGTATACTCGCAAAAATAAAGAAAAGTGTTAAAGACATAATTTAAAAAATGCAAAAGTGGATGACAACGAAACCATTAAATGAAAGAATATGAAGAAGTAGGAGCATCATAGTCGACGACAACCTCCTCTCAATCTGAAGCTGATTCCTCCATAGTAGCAGGTATATAAATCAAACCCTAACCTTGAAGTATTTTTCAGATGAATGCTGGTAAGATGTTTTTTATAATTCACTGTGTAAATATAATTTGGTTAGGTAGATTTTAGGGTTAGAAAAAAGTGTTGGTAGAACAAAATATGACAAAGATATGGGTTCAAAGAAGTTGTATTTCAAGAAAGAGTTAGAATAATAGCTGCCCCAAGTGGTCCTAGCAGGGCGATTCATGTTGAATACACATCCAGGCTATTGTAAGCTATATGAGCTCACATAAAGATTCAATGAACCAATTGCTATAGAAGAAATGAATAATTTAGGGAAAAGCGGGCTACTCAAAGCTATAGGGTTCTCGATAGTAGCTAAATCTCATGAAATACTCCAACAGTGCTTACGACACTATGACCTAGATCACAAGATAGTGACTAAAGGTGACAAAGTGTATGCAAACTTGACCCCTGGAAGAATTGCAATTTTTTTTGAAATTGATAGGCCTATGATAGTCATTGTGATGAGCATAGATAATTCATCTCAAGGCTTCACAAAATACCAAATCTTATGTAAAAAAGTGATGAGGGAAGATTGGATGAAACAAAAGAAAGGCCGGATACTGTCCAAACTGCCTAAGCTCTTGGTCAAAGATGATTTTCATCCTAATATATATGAGACTATCACATTATTAACTACAATAGTGGGACTGAAATTTGGTGGCTAATTTGAGGGATGAATGTTCTCCTTCATACAAGTTATCAAAGAGGTTAGAGCATTCTTTGATCGGGCTCAAGTTATCAACGATTCTTTTCATAGATATGTAAAAGAATATACAATAAATTTCTACATGGCATCATACGTGGTGTATTCTTGCGCCATTAAAACTATTATCTAGGGCTTGAAAATAGTAGGAGTCTTAAGTAAAAAGAAAGGGGAAAAATGGGTATATTCACATTATCCTTAACTAACTCTAGAGAAATCATATCTTAGCTACAAAGGGGTAACCGATTTATTTGTAATGCTAGTGGTCAAAGAATTAGAAGGAAAAATGGGAGAAAGAGTCCCTCAAAAAGTCTAGGATATAATTAAGATATATGGAGGTTGGTATACACAATTCTCCACTTGGTCATACATGCGAATACATGGCGAAACCTTTTAGGTTACCCAGTTACCCAAGTACCCTACAAATTGGGCATGACTAACTGAGTTCTACATATAGATATTAGACTTCCATGAAGCTTATCATGGCATGCACCAAAAGCTAGGATTCAAATTCCCTTTGAAAATGAGAGGGTTCATATGTGACTCACTTGGTAGTGTAAGGAATACATAGAAAAACCTCTTGGCCAGACGCTTCAGTACTTTTATTTCCAAAGGCCATCCTTCGATCCGCTAGGCAAGATGAATCATTTTATTTCCAAGATAATAGTGCATGTGCCATATATGGAAGATTATTGGATTGATTGGAAAATTGAAAAGGAAGTAAGGAAAAGGAAATATTAAAGATTAACCCTAAAACAAATGTAGACTTTGGGTTTTGACATACTTCCTCAGATAAATTGAAGATAATGAAGAGGTGCTACATCTGAATTATGTATCAGCCAATACCAAGGAGCACCCAATTTTAGAACTATATTGGAACCAACCTGAGATAATATAGCTGGATGTAGTAGTTGAATCTATATTGAGGGTTAGTCGAAGGTGGGTAGAGGAGTATAAGACCAAATTTAAAAGGAAAGGACATATAGTTACCACTTCAAAAAAGAGGAAAAGAGGAGAAGTCAGGGATAAAGATTATGATGATTTCTTGATTCACAAGAGGAGTATAGAGACAAATAAAATTATTGACTCTACGTCTATAATGAAAGATCCATATAAATGGAGTTAAAATTGTTACAACTGACCCAAACCTCAAACAAATGACTAGAAGCAGAATGGTATACCCACAAGATCAAACTAGTTGAACCAACATCAATGAAGCATGTACTTTTGAACAACCTCTAATCCAATTAGTGACCACACAAACCACACAAGTGATGAGGGCGATACCAATATCAACATAACAACCAACAATGAATTTGTTTGCTTCACTCTCTTCTGTAACAAATGTAATGAGTGGGATAATGGGAATTCTCCTGCCAAATAAAGGGAACAATAATACAAATATGCTCATAATGTACTAGGAAGTGAATTGAGTAATTTCAAAATATATGGGAAAAGGACAAGAAATAGAGAAATTAGAAAAAGGGAAAGATATTCAAATACCTGAAGTTATGGGAGAGCCAACTAATTATTTAGAAAGCAAATCTAAGCTTTCTCTAGATGAAATTGTGGACGTTGATCAAGGAGGTTTCATTGATATGGAAGAAAGATAATAATCAGGTATGGAGACACAAAAATTTAATCAAATACTAAGGTGACCATAGGAAAACTTCTAGCATCACCAACAATAATCAAAAGATAGGAAGATGAAGAAGATCTTGTTAGTGGTGAAGAATAACATGAGGGAAATATTCTAAATGAGCCTATAGAGAAACTTGAGCATAAAGAAAAGTAAACTTCAGATACCCCTGAGCAGAGTCAAATGGAGGTAAAACAAAGTTTTCCTACCAAAGAGAAAGGTGGATTAAATCAAGAAGATCCTCTACAAGGAGGAGGCGGAAATGGTGAAGAAGTTGGAATAGAAGAAGATCTAAGGTTAGAAAGGTTATTAACCAGGATAGTAGGAATGGAGAAAGTTCTAGGAGGGGAAGAATTTGTATCAGAGATGGTGATAACAAGAAAGGATGCAAAAGAAGTCCAAAACACAAACCAAATGTTAAGTATGTTAGGATGAAGAAACGAATTTAAACAACAGATAAAACAGAATTATAAACACACAAAACAGACAAATGAGACACACATATTTATTGTGGTTTGACAATTGCCTACGTCCACACTTGAAGTAGGGGAATCAATAGATTAATAACCAATCTGGTTTACACACATACACAGCTGCAAGCAACTCTAGAAAATCACTCTACAAATGAAATACAATCATCTCTTAAAGAGCTTGCAAGGAGAAGTTGAAGAGCCAAGAGTTTTGGCGACAAGATGAAGGAGTCTGTTGGACTTCACTTCCAACAATCTCCCACTGAAGGCCAATGAATTGCTGCAACAAGTAGATTCCCCCACTCAGTCTTGCTATCAGTTATTGGAAAGGTCGAGAGAAGCTCGACAAAAATCGAACTTCTTCCACTTAACTACTTTAGTGAGCACATCAGCCGGATTCTTGTCATTATGAATTTTATCTACATGAAACTTGCCTTCTTCGACCATATGGTGAACATAATGACTGCGAACATCAACATTTTTTGATCGAGGTTGAGATGTTTGATGTTTAGTCATAAAGATGGCACTGCTATTATCACAAAACAAAGAAAAATCTGATTGCTTCAAACCCAACTCGCTGAACAAGAGTTGCAACCATACTATCTCTTTTGCTCCCTTAGAAAGAGCTATGTATTCAGCCTATGCAGTCGATTGAGCAACTGTATGTTGCAATTTTGAAGCCCAACTAATCGCTGCCCTGGCGAATGTGAAAGCATCACCTGAAGTAGACTTTCTTTTGTCTAAATCTCTGGCAAAATCAGAATCAGTAAACCCTTGCAAAACTGCCTTGTCCTTTCCAAACCATAAACAAAAATCAGAAGTACCCTTGAGATATCGCAAGATATACTTGACTGCCTCCCAATGTGATTTTCCTGAATTAGCCATAAAGCTGCTCACCACTCCCACGACATGAGCAATGTCTGGACGAGTAGACACCATAGCGTACATAAGGCTGCCAACTGCAGATTTGTATGGAATTTTGTCCATAAACTCCTTATCTTCTTGTGTTTTTGGACACAATTGAGAAGATAACTAAAAATGAGAGGCTAAGGGTATGCAAACAGACTTAGCATCTGCCATACGAAATCTGTCGAATACTTTTTTAATGTAATCTTGCTGAGATAGTTTGAGTTCTTTCTTTTTCCTATCTCGAAAAATAGTCATTCCTAGAATCTTCTTTGCTGCCCCTAAATCTTTCATGGAAAATTCCTTTGCTAAATGAGTTTTAAGTTCACTCACAATCCTCATGCTTGTGTTGGCCACTAGCATATCATCCACATAAAGGAGAAGTATGACAAATTCGCCATTAGGAAGCTTTTTAAAGTTGATACAAGGATCAAACTCGCTACGAGTAAACTTGTGATCAATCATGAATTTGTCAAATTTAAGATACCATTGTTGGGGGGCTTTCTTAAGCCCATAAAAATTGTGTTTCAATCTGCAATAGAGGTGTTCCTGCCCCTTTTTAATGAACCCTTCCGGTTGATGCATAAATAGTTCCTCATCAAGATTACCATGGAGAAATGCCATCTTCACATCCAGCTATTCAAGTTCAAGATCCTAGGCTGCAACTAAGCCCAATACTGCTCGGATGGTAGTCATTTTGACTACTGGCGAGAAAATTTCTTTGAAGTCGAGGTCTTGCTGCTGAGCATATCCTTTTACAACTAGTCTTGCTCGAAATCTTTTGCAACCACCGACTTCATCTTTGAGTTTATACACCCATTTATTTATTAATGTCTTTCTATCAGGCGGAAGTGGAACCAAATCCCATGTCTGATTTCGTAATAGTGCGTCCATTTCTTCGCACATTGCAACGTGCTAGTTATCACAATCTGTATTTTTACAAGCTTCTTTGTATGTTGCAAGCTCTGTTTGATTAGAGATTAGCAAGGTAGGTTCAACTTCTTCACAAAACAATAAATCATAGTTGGCGAACTTTGCAGGAGGTCGCCTCTGTCTGGTAGATTTCCTCAATTGATTCTCTGTTTGAGTAGTAGAATCATTCAATTTATGCAAATTGACATCACTCCTAGTATTAATGTGCTTGGTAATGTCTCTGTTTTTGTGTCTGGTAATGTCTCTGTTTGTTTTCCTATCTGCAGTGTATTCGAAGTCTTGTGGATTTTTGTCCACATTGTGTGAAGGCAGATCAGAAATGTCCCCCATGGTCTGCACGGGAGGATGATGCCCTTGCCGTGGGTTCGCAAAGGAGGTCGCTCCAATATTGAGCCCGCAACCATGTGAATGTTGCTAGGAGCAGAGACCACGTGAATGGTCTTCCATGAGACCATCACCGTCAATAGAAAAGGCCTGTGGTGGCAGTGAACCCATGGGAAAGGAATCTTGGGGCAGCCATGACAACCAATCTGCAGGTTGTGGAGAGTGCTCAACAAACAGTGGTGAGTGTCGAGCCTCACGTGACCGCCTTCCTTGCAGTGAAAGACCACCGAGCCATGGAGTATGTGAGTTGGTGTTCTTGGAGAGGGCGGAAACATGGTAATGTGTAGGCATCAGCACTACCTGGTTGAAGACATCTTTAACAATCTTCCTACAAGCCTGTGATGGTTCTGAGGAAGGTTGAGAGGTGTTATCCGGTCCCTCTATTCCACGGTGTGCTATTTTGAATGGTTGTGAACAGTCATGATAAAAACTTTCTTCTTCATCATTCTCAGACTGAGAATTGTATTCAACCGTGGTAGATGTCATATGGGCTCCTACTGAATGAGAGATCGGAGGCAGAGCGTTGGTAGTCGAAATGTGAAACAAAGACATAGAGACATATTCTTTCTTTGATTTATTTGAATCTTGTAGCGCGGGGAAGGAGGTCTCATGGAAAATAACATTTCTGCTATGAACAATCTTTTTGTGAACAGGATCCCAGAATCTGAACCCAAATTGCTCTTCGACATACCCCACAAAAATACATTTCAGCAACTTTGGATCCAATTTGGTTCGCTTCTCCTTGGGTATATGCGAGAAGGCTTCACATCCAAACACATGAAGATGTGAGTATGAAATCCTCTTCCCTTACCATTCCTCTTCCAGAATACCAAAATCCAATTTAGTGAGGGACTTCGGTTGATTAAATACACTATCGTGTTACACGCTTCTGCCCAAAATTCCTTGCCTAAACCTACATTAGACAACATACATCGTGCCTTTTCAAGGATTGTTCTATTCATCCTCTCGGTTGCACCGTTTTCTTGAGGAGTGAAGGAACAACCTTGATTATTCTAATCCCATTATTAGCACAAAAATCATCAAATTCATGTGAACAAAATTCTCCACCATTATCGGTTTGTAAACATTTAATCTTATGCCCAATCTGATTTTCAACTAAAGCCTTGAAAATTTTAAATTTTGAAAAGACTTCAGATTTCCTAGAAAGCATATAAATCCATACTTTTCTTGTACAATCATCAAGAAAGGTTACAAAATAGTTAGCTCCTCCAATGGAGGTTACCTCGGTAGGCCCAAAAACATCTGAGTATACAAGCTCCAACGGTGTTGTCTTTATGTCAGGCCCACCTTTCAAAAAACTGACTCTTTTTTGTTTGCCATAAAGGCAATGTTCACAAAAGGCTAAGTCAACAAGTTTGAGGCCTGGTAGCTGATTTCTTGTATGCATAACATGGAGTCCTTTCTTGCTAATGTGCCCAAGTCTTTGATGCCAAAGATCCGCTTTGCTGGCCTCAATCACTATTGAAGCTCCCACTTCACCATGAGTCTTAAATATGTATAAACTACCCACTTTATTACCATTTGCAATCAGCATGGTACCATGAGTTACCTTCCATGTATCCGGGAGAAAATTTACATTAAGACCTTGATCAAAGAGTTGTCCAACGGATATCAAATTCCACTTCAATTTTGGGACATGGCAAAAATCTTTGAGCAGCCATGTTTTACCACCTTCTAATGGTAGCAATACATCCCCTTTGCCTATAATTTCACAAGCTTTGTTATCTCCTAAGAAAACATTACCAAAATGACCTTCATGGTAGTTAATGAATGCTTCAAGACATGAGGTAGCATGATGGGAGGCACCAAAATCAAGCACCCATGAATTCAGAGTAGTGTCGGTTGTTGAAAGGATTAGTACACTATCATCTTTATCGTAGACTATATTTGCTTCGTTGTCCCGCACCCTCTCTTGTGCCCTTTTGAAGTTTCTACAATCCTTCTTCACATGACCAGCTTTGCCACAAAACCAACATTCACCATTTCTGTTTCTAGACTTCGATCTCTTTGTTGATTTCTAACATCTATGGTAATTATTTCTACCTCTATTATGGCTTCTAGCTCTATTTTCGGTGCTGACCACCGTTAAGGCTTCACTGGATGAAGGTTCATCATTCTTTCTTCTCAAATCCTTGCTAAGAAGAGTAGCTACTTCGTCATTAAAAACCAACTTATTTTTATTGGATATAGATGTGCTAACTGTTGTTACAATGCCATCCCAGCTACTTGGCAAAGAACATAATAAAAGAATAGCCTTGCTCTCATCATCTTGTGTCATCCCCACTAAAGTCGCTTGACTAATCAATGTATTAAATTCATTGATGTGGTTTGCCATAGCACAACCTTCTTTCATTTTCAGTTTGTACAAGCGCTTCATGATAAACACTTTACTTGCAGTCGATGCCATTTCATACATGGCTGCGAGTCTATCCCATACATCTTTTGTTGTTGCATCATTTGTGACATTGAAGAGAACATTGTTGGACAGCGAGAGAAAAATTGTCGCTCTTGCCTTCTTGTCTAGTTTTTCCCATTCTACATTAGCCATTCCAGCTGGCTTCTTTTCTTTCCCTTCAAGCACGAGTGAAAGGTCTTGCTTTATCAACAAAGACTCCATCTGCACCTTCCATAACCCGAAGCTCTGACCGGAGAACTTCTCTATCTTTGCTTCTTCCATGATTCTGGAATTTCAACCACCAAAATCTTAACAACGATCTAACCTTGCTTTGATACCAATTGTTAGGATGAAGAAATTAATCTAAACAACGGATAAAACAAAATTATAAACACACAACACAGACAAATGAGACACACAGAATTATCATGGTTTGACAATTGCCTACGCCCACACTTGAAGCAGGGGAATCAATAGATTAATAACCAATCTGGTTTACACACATACACAGCTGCAAGCAGCTCCAGAAAATCACTCTACAAATGAAATACAATTAGCTCTTAAAGAGCTTGCAGGGAGAAGTTGAAGAGCCAAGTGTTTTGGTGGCAAGATGAAGGAGTCCGTTGGACTTCACTTCCAACAAAGTAGTGAAATTGAATCAACACATTGAGACCAAACAAAAGGATTAAATGAAGAGGATTAGCAAAGAGGTGCTTGACAAATGCAAGCAGAAGAAACAGAGCCAAAGTAGGTAGCCAAATAGTAGCAAAATCAAATACAACCAAAGACTAATGTAGAATTATTTCCCTTGGATTTTAATAAATATTAATGGAACCACAGGTAACAAAGAAGAGAAGAAAACCAAGTCCTCAATTTATAAAAGACTTAGCACAAATGGAATACATAACTCAAGGATATTAGAGTGTCACGAAGCAGAGAGATAGAGAGATTGTTGAGGTTGAGTAATCATATAAATCTCAGAGGATTAATTGGTCCTTAATGGGAAATTTTGAAAAAGAGGAAGTGTTAAATGCTATATCCTTCCTAGACAAGTTTGCACTTCGGCAGTGGAAGTAAACGTTCGTGGGCTCATAAGGGTGTCACAACATTAGTCAACTAAGGTATTAATAATATCAAAAAGATCACAACTCACAAATGATAAGAGAGGCTAGTAAAAGTTTTGTCAATTAAATCTTGTTGTCTTAGTCAACTATTCTTGTATTTAGAATTTTTCACTTGCTAGTTGGAAAAACTTATCATTTATGGTTTTATTAAGGTCTGTTGTCTATAAAAGGCAATTAGGGTGTCATTTTGAAGGAGATCAGAAATTCTAGAGCTTTTCTCAAGCTAAGAAAAGCTAGCAACTTTCTCAGTTTGATTTTATTGATTTCTTTTCAGTGATAGAATTCAATTTGTATTTTCTTTGCAAAGAATGAAATTTTTGGAAAGGTTCAAGGTCATTTCAATTAAGAAAATTAGACAATGTACTTGTTTAAATTTGTGAATACATAGTTCCGTGCAAGTTATTTTTGGTGGATTATGATATTTCACTCGTTAATAGTTGTTTGACTCTTAAAGATAGCACAAATTTGCATAGAATTGTGAATTATTTTTGGTGAAGTGTGGATTCGTTATCTTTCCATTTCATATTTTCTGAATCTACATACTTTAAAATCTATAATTTAGAAGTAGATTTCTCTTTTTACCTTATTCTTTTGCGATTCTTCAAAGGTTTATTTGAGTTTAGAGCATTTTAATGGTGTAAATCAAGAGCTTGATCATGTACCCTAGTTTGTCACTTCCTCTCGTTTAAAATAAATGCATCAATGCCTTTTGTGAAATAGAAGCAAAGAAAAAACCCATAGTGAAACTAGTAGGTTAAGACCTAATAATCCCTAGCCTTGGAATTAGGTGTCTAATTTTTCAAGAAAGATGGGTTATGTTGTTAATAATTCTATCTAGTTTGAAGTGTGACTACAATCCATGTCAATAGAAGTGGCACTAGGAGGGCCTAAAGGTTTCTTTTGGATAAAGAAAATAAGTTGGAGTACACAAGAGTGACCAGGTCTAGGTCATGTGAGATTGGATTTGAATTTATAGAATTGCCTAAAAGGGGGTTTAATTGTAGGCCTAGAGCTAGTTCTGTTGAAATGGTTCCAAGATTTCATAACATAGTTTTGCCTCAAATACTTGTAGCTCCCCTCAGTCATCCTCAAGTTCATGCTCCTCTACCCCCTATTGCTTTATTCAATTCTAATTTACCTATCATATTCCTAAATTATCATGATTAACTGAATAATGTAGATAAATTGTGTCGTAAGTACCAAATTTACAATGATGTTGAAGAATATATTAGGATTTTCAAGGATATGCATTGAAGCGCAAGGATTCCACATGAAGGTGTTGTATGTAGGCTATTCTTATATACCTTCAGTGTTGAGGTATATGTGTGGTTTATTAATTTTCCTGCCAAGTATATCACCTCATGGGACCTACTAGAGAGTGCTTTCTTGGCAGGGTTTAAAGTTCCAATAAACACTGCTATGATGTATCACCAATTCGTGTTGATTAGGAGAAAAGAGCATGAGCCAATTAGCAACTTAAATGATTGAGTTCAAAGAGCATATTCTAAATTGGAAGCTTCGTATATAGTGGTTAAACCAACTACTATGTCTGTATATTATACTACATTATATCCCTTGACTCCCATGTTTGTTAAAAGAAGGAATATTGCTACCGTTAACTTGTCAAAGGAATATGTTGAAGTAGTGAGTGTTAATAGAGAAATGAGACAAGTAGGATATGGTTTGTTACCTAACTAGGGAGTCCTAGTGATGTCAAATTAGATAACTACATTCAATGGAGCCTTGACACATCATACTCTGCTGCTTAACTCAATTCCCCACAATCAAGAAATAACAACTCAAACACAAAACCATGGGATCCGTAATAATAATCGGTCCTTAGTGCTACATCTAAGACCAAATCTTATCGAAATTCCTTGTTCTCTCAAAAACTAGATAGAAATGACCATGCTAATACTGACCCTAAAGATGATATCAAATAAATCACAAAAATGTTGAGGAGATTAACTATTGAGGTGTCTTACCTTAGAAATCGGAGTTTTTATACTAGGAGTGGTGAATAAAATCAAATAAGTCAACAATATTGTTTCAATGTCATGAGACCTCTAAGACCATGGAATTCTAAACCGAATAATGGAGGAGTGGCCTCTCCATTGGATAATTCTATTTCCACAAATAATCACCCACCAACACACATAAATTTGGTTGAACTTGCTTTGAACAACTAGTGTAGAATTCACAACACAAGTACACACTCAAAGAAAGAATGTCCTCAATTGAAAGTGGCTTCTAACATTTTTCAATCTAGTGTTTTTAACATTTTCACATACAAAAGAAGTACCATAACAAAATCAATGTAAGAAAATTGTACCTATTGGGTATGAGTTTCTGTATTCTTAGAAAGTCACATAGTGTCAAATAAACATCCTAATTTTGATATGACATATTAGAGTTACACTTTTGATAATAAATAGTGTTCTACAATGGTTGTGGAGTCATATGTATTTCCATTCCTGTCACAAGATGATAATTTAGAATCAGAACTAGATGAAGTTTATACTAAACAATATCAAAAGGGACATACATACAATTATAGAAGTAACAATTACAACAAATTGAATGAAAATTTTACCACTTCTACACCACCAAATAACTATCGTACTCCCAATCCACAAGCAAGCAACATGCAAAAACCCCCTAATGTAGATGATACCTACAAAAATCCTAGTATGTATAAATATAAGAAACCTCAGTCTAATACCAATAGTTCAGGATTAGATCAATTGATAAGCTACTTAGTAGAAGAGATTAAAAAAGTCAAAGTTAACCTTTCATCAACCAAGTTGTTGAGAACTCCAGTTATCAAAAATGCTTTTCTTAAGGGTTTGGAAGATTCAAATGACAAGGTCCTAAATATATATATGGTTTTAGATCCTAGGGTCCAGGATTTCATGGATATTCATGTGGCAAATATTCCCGATCAATATGGATTGTTACTCAGTAGAGATTGGACTCAAATGTTGAATGGTTGTATACACACATATTTTTCACATATGTGGTTGCCTTGGAGAGGGATTCCTAATCAAATCAAATTTGAGTTTGAACCTCGCATGAAATTGAGCGTTACCGAGTACAACTAGGAAAATGAGGCTCTGCACTTAGAAGTAGAAGCTAGATTATACAACATAAGTTCGTCTAAAATACAAATAAATAAAATTTGTGTCAAATTTGAAACCAAAGTTAGCCATTATGCCCAATACAGATATTCTTATAGAATTTGATAAAGGATCCTTTGATGAAGATAATGACCCCCTAGACAAGTTTGTTAAATTAATCTCACAAAAAGTGGAAAGGGGCAAACGACAAAATATTTTGCTACAGTCTGCGTTACTTGAAGTTAGTGTAGAATACATAATGTAATGTGCATAGAAACTCGATGTTCTCTATGCTTGACCACAGTGGCAAATGAGGAAATAAATATGAGAGTATAATCACATAAAGGTCCACAAAGAAATGGACAAATTAATGATCATAACAACTAGAAGTATAAATCAAAAGGTAATTCAAGAGGAAATCATCCAAATACTCACGAAGATTGTTTGAAGATCATGGATCTTGAAGGAGATAAAATATCTTAAGTGTGGGTTTCGAGCGACGATAATCAGATTTAGACCCTCAAGTTTGACGGATCTAAGTCTAGGCAAGGAATTGGAGTTGGAGTTTAATTGATAAGCCCAAAAGGTAAATATTTCTTGGTGTTTGTCTCTCTTAATGGTTGTAATAACTAGACTTTGAGGCCATGGCTTAGGGATTGGACATTCATACTAAGTAGTTATATGATCATTGTGAAAGCTCATTTCTTTATCAACCCAGGGCGTATACTTGAAACGTGTCAGCAAGGTATATGCACTAAAGTCCTCATTGTAGTCATTTACTAAGAAGAAGATGTTTCTGAAAGTAAATAACTGAAATGCTTGAATAGAAACTACCTTGAATTTACAAAAATAGGAACTTGGTCCATAACAAGTAGGCAAGAAACTACTATGTTTGTCTTGGCTGTAGGAACAATCACAGGATGATTTGTAGTGGTTGTAGGAATAGTCAACCGCTAGGACAACAAACTAAATACTAAAGGAAAATAACTATTGAATACAACAGGTGGAATACCTACTAAGTGGCCCCCCTTAGCAAATCTTCACAAAAGTCAACTAAGTGCTAAAAACTGGAATATTATCTTATTAATTCAAAAACACTTGTTACATCATAGTATTTCCTAAAAACTGTTATGCAACAAAGATTAAAAATTAAAATAGCTGATGTTCACCGTCCCTAAGAAGGGATATCTGGACTTATTTATAATAAAGAAACTCCTAACTAACTCTAACTACTAGCAGGTCCACTCCCAGAACATTAGGAAGATGCCATTTATTACAACATAAGAAAGAGGACAAGGAGTTACAGTCCAAATAGGAAACAATCAAGTTGTTTCGACTATAGAGGAAATCTAGCATAACTATCTCTCCTAGATTTATTCTCCTACAAACATGAATAACGAAGTTTCATAATTACACTCTCCGAGTTGTAGATAACTGGTTGTTGGCTCCTTCAATACTCATCTTGTTGAGACTTTGTCTTCAACCAACTAACTACCATGAACTCCCACATTGTGAATCTTTGACCTTTTCATGTTCTTCAGTAACTCCTGCATCATGTCATTAGCGTGTACAAAACAAAGGTATATCTATTCCATGTCAGAATAACATTTATCTAACTGCATGCAAGATTAATATGGATAAATCATATAGCATGGCCACTTCATCATTAATCATAATTTTAACCAAAAGGAATATATATAAGGGTAAGTTCATGCCATTTTGTCAAGTTCATCAAAACATAACAGGATCATTGTTTTAGCAGAGTTTTAGGACTTAGACAATATTTAGACCCTTGTCAAAACCTAGTAAAAGTACAGAAAACATAGGCAAAATTGAGCCATTATTTGATCTCATCATTTCCCCCAACCTATCTTCTTGCTGGTCCTCCAGTAGCCATAATGTTTCACATTTTAACTTGCAACTTGTAATCGTCAAGAATAACCTAGTCTGATCCTTTTTTAGAAAGACTCCAGTAGAACCCTTTGTTTTTCTCCAATTTGTCCCATCTAGATTTTTCTGTAGTTTCATAAAAAACATTCTGATACTACCCGCAATCTGGAATTTGGCCATAGGAGCATTGGCGGTTGAAAAATGAGAGGAAGCCAATTATTTTGTTTTGATCGACCCAGATGCATGTAAAATGGTGCTCTTCTAACAACTACATAATAATTTTGAAGGGAATGGGGCTCTGCCTTTTGCAACTCCTCTATTAAAATATTCCATCTTTGTGCCAAATATCCCATTACTAATTGTCCTTCAACATAACTCATATGCTCAAACTCTTGGAATATTTCTTCTCTTAAGGCTAAAATTTGAGATTTATATTCAAGTCTCTATAAAATATTTTTCCAATCAAAGTATAGGCGTCTTGGATTTATAGGTTTAGCCCTTAAGGATAGGGGAATCCAAAGTTCCCCTTCCCTGTATGCTCTAAACTTTCATCCCCAATTATTTTCATTCTGAATCCATGACATGAGAGCTCTGATACGAATATCACCAATATACAACAAAGGATTCCAATCATTGTCATTAGGAACTACATAATTATGAAGATAAAACTCGCAAAGCAAAATTTTTAGTTGCTACAAGAGAGGACTGATACATTTGATAAAACTCTTGAGAGGTTTCAATGGAATGATCTAAATCGGAAATAACTCTTGACAATTTGAAAGAGAGATTGAGTTTTTGAAGGTACATGGTGTATACTTAGGGTGGTGTTCTGCATCCTACAATCTGTGGTATCATAGTTGCTACATTATCCACCTTATTTTGTAATACAATAATTTCTTTATTTTTCTTCTTAATCTCTTCGTCTTTTTGACTAATTATTTCTTGCAACTTATTTTTTTCTTTATTCCATTCTTTGTCTTTTTCTAACATATACTAATATAAATCCAAAGCTACAAACATCCATGAGAAATAGGTGGGTCTATGTCTTTCAAAATTAGGCCTTTTTTGAACTAATTCTCCTTCTTTTTCCTTTTCTAGTTCTTGCTCGACCATTTGTTCTACTGCAACAGCTAATCCAACAAGGCCACTGAAACCTATATTCTCTTGAAGTTTTTCTTCCTCCATTACTGGGCCTTGTTGTTCTGGAGATAAATCTCTCATTTCCTCATTTTATGCCACCTCTTCTTCTCTTTCTTCTGCACTAGGAGTAGAGTGCTCAGACCCTGAAGAGTCAATTTGAATTCTTATCCTAGGCTCACTATGTCTAATTTTCCTAGGTTTTCCTATGAGCTTGTGGGTTATTCTTTGCGGTGTCTTCTCAATTGTTTTGGAGGGTTTGACATGTTTAGGTCTTTTAATAGATGTACTAGCCTGAGTAGTGGTAGCAAGTGACTTTCACTCTCCATTTTGCCTTTTTATAGGGCTAGTGGTTTCCTTTTCTATTTTCTGTTTCTGTGTCCCTTCCCTTGTTGCTTCATTTTTCTTTGCTTTACCTTTCTCCTTTTGGACAACAAACCTAGTCCTTTTTGGAGTTTCCGTTTGAATATTGACATTGGGGTTTGCTAAATATTTACTTGTATCACTAAATGAAGGTTTTTCTACAAGAGAGTCAATAGTAGAGGCAACCCTAGATGTTGAAGTTCCTGGGGTTGATTTAATAGTTTCCTTTATTACCTCGACCCTTGATTTTGGAGATTGACCTCTACTTCTAGCATTTGTTACCTTAAATTTCTTTATTGCCATGAATTCATCCAAAGTCATCTGGGAGACATCTTGTAAAGACCTTTCTACAAGCAATTTAATCAAATAATGGTGAGAGAGAAAGTTTGACCTACCTTTCTGTGTTTCAGTTGCGATGACTGAGAGCAAATTGTACAAGACATTTGGCACATTCATCCTTCGACCATGTCTCATGTGGCTTAGCAGTTTGAAATGAAGAGAATAGAGGTAGGATTGTCTACCCTCACATGTAAGATATTTGATCACGTACACTGCTACTTGTTTCCATTTTTCTGGCAAATAAAGTCTCCTAGTCTGTTGTTTATCCACATTAAGAGGAGGGTCACGAGGTTTGGAGAACTCTACCCTAGCATACCTAGTATCTTTAGACTCAGGATATTTTTCTCCTTCCATAGGTAGCCCTAAGACCTTTGTTATTCATCCATCTGTAGCATTTACTTTCGGTCCTTTCACCATTGCTTCACCATTGGAGAAGGTTTGAGAAAATTCTAAAGCAATGTCATTATCAAACTTGTTAAGCTTCAAGAAATAATCCATCCAGCAACATTGTGTGAATTCTGGCTCACAAATTTGATCCCACAAAAGTATGGTATGAGTTGTAGGCTCATTCTTGATAAGAGACCCTCCCATTGTTTACCTTTCATTGTATGCTTCAAATTTCTGAAAAATACTATTCTGAAAAATTCAAATGTTTCTTGCAATTTCTGACCTTCCACCAAGACAAACCCTTCAAATTCATATTTCTTGGCTTGTCACAAAATAATGACAATTAAATTCTTTATACAAGACTACTATGACTTAAAATGTTGACGACGTTAGTACAACTAGGCTCAAGCGTGCAATTTTAAAAGAGAGGTCATATCACCTAATACAGACTATCAAAAATGACATAATGGCATATTTCAAAAAACATTTATGATCGAAGTCCTTATGATGAAAGATTGTATGACTTGGATGACACAAATGACACAAGCATACCTTCCCCCCCAGCCTAAATTTTGATAGTTGTCCACACATGTGATGCAAGAAAGCAAAAAAAAATTATGCTATGTGAAGTATTCATATTAATTAAATTGTAGTAAAATTAATGCATCTGAAAGAAATAATATACACAACGTGTCAAGTACATACCTGGAGGGTGTAGACTGCACAAGATCCGATCATGTTGGAGGTAATTGCAATACTGAATTGATAAACTCGCTGAAAAAGAGAAATGGAAGGAAGTGGAGTGAATGTGGAAGAGAACATGAGATGGAATTATGATGTATTTATTGATGGAAAATGTATTCCCACAAAAAGTGGAAGTGTCTATTATGCATGCGATGACATGACTAGGGAAAAGGTGGAACATCAAGTCCACCTTCTTCAAATACAGGAATTCCAGAATGGGAAGTTACATTGAATTGCTACAGGAACTCCTGTTTGGAAGATGGTTTATGATAAATCTTTAGGCGATGACCATTGACTAGCAACTTGAATTTCACTAGGTCAATAGTTATTGCACAACTCCATTTGGAAAAAACTTTTGCAATTTCATATGGGCCTAACGATCTTGTTTGTAATTTGCCCATGTTATCCTTATATCTAGAATCATAGAGGAGTGCCCAATCTCCTATTTGGAATTGCTTTTCCCTGATATATTTATCATGCTATTTGATCCTTTGATTTTGTAGCATTTATGTCTGATGTAAAGTTGATTTTATGATTTCATCCAAAGCATTTAATTGCAGAATTATTTATGTCTATGCTGCAGATATGTCCATTCCAAGTTCAAGTGTCGTCCATAATGTTTTATGTTCAAATTCAATGGGAATCATTGTTGTTTTGCCATATAACATCTCAAAAGGCGTAAATCTTGTTGTGGTTTTCCATGATGTTCTCAATGACTTTTGGATCTTCATTTGTTGTTAATCTTGATAGAAAATCTGTTACCACATTGGCTTTCCTTGGCTTGTCAACAATGGTGATATCAAATTATTGCATCAACAATATCCATCTTTCTAATGTCCATGAAATCGAGGATTTATTCATGAGGTATTTGATGGCTGCATGATATGTACGAAAAAAGATTTGATAGCTAGTGATGTAGTGTTTGAACTTATTAAGTGCATATATGACTAATAACATCTCTTTTTCTGTGACAGTGTAGTTAAATTCAAGTCCTTGCAAATTTTTACTAATAAAGTAAATATCAGTTCCTACATTGGCTTGTTTTTCCCCCAAAACAACACCTATAGAATAATCTGATGCATCGGTATGGATATGAAAGGGGAGTGCCCAATTGGGTCCTTTAAGAACGAGTGCTTGGGTTAGTGCTATTTTTAATTCAGAGAAGGCTTTCTCTCACTATGGGGTCCATTGGAATTCAACATCTTTTGTCAATAAATTATACAATGGTCCTGCCATTGTACTGAAATCTTTTATAAACCTCCTGTAATACCCTGCATGTCCTAAAAAACTTCTGACATCTTTTTGTTTACTGGGAGTAGAAAGATTTAGAATTACCTCTATTTTAGCAGGGTCAACCCGGATACCATCTTGTGAAATGAAATGGTCAAGCACAACTCCCTCTTGCATCATCATAAAACACTTTTCATTGTTCAAAGACAGATTGTGATCCTCACATCGTTGCAAAACCTTTTCCAAGTGGCTTAATGCTTCCTCATATGTGCCCCCATAAACAGTAAAGTCATCCATGTATCTCTCCATGCAATCATGTGAGATATATGAGAATATGCTTATTACTGCTCTCTAAAATGTAGCTGGAGCATTACATAATCCAAATGGGAGTACAAAGTAGGCATAGGTTCCCCATGGACAGGTAAAGGTTGTTTTTTCTTGGTCTTCAAGTGCAATTCTTATTTGGTTATATCCACTAAAACCATCTAAGAATGAGAAGTATTGTTTAGCTACTAAAGAATCCAGAACCTCAATAAAAGGAAGTGGAAAATGATCCTTCTTAGTTGCAACATTAAGTTCTCTATAATCTACACAGACCCTCCATTTTCCATTCTTTTTAGGAACTATTAGTAGAGGGGATACCCATTGACTGTCAGAAATTGGGTATATAAATCCTGCATCTAGCAACTTTTGAAGTTCTCCTTTCTCTCTCTCTCTTAATGTAGGATTGATTCTCCTCTGTGGTTATCTCACTAGTCTGCAATCTTCTCCAATATAAATCCTATGTGTACACAACTTAGGATCCAAACCCTTCATGTCATCGTAATCCCATGCAAAATGCTTGGTTGTGACATTTAAGCAATTCTATCAAAGACATAGTCTGATCTTGAGTGAGCTTATTATTAATATTCAAACACTTGCCTGGTGATACTTCTATTTGCTTAGTCAATTAAATCATAGATGCTTTAGTAAGAGATGACATTTGTACCTCTGTATGAAATAAATCTTTGGTTGCAGGAAAGTTGTCTGAACTGGGTGCAAGAAGGATTGACTGTAACAAACATGCAAAACTTGATGAGCATCTATCTGGTTGCTCAACTACTCGATAATGATTCTGGAGGATGTTGGAGAGTATTTCATCTTCCTCTTGATGCTGCAGGAAGGGATCCTTATCTATCACCATAAGTTGTGCAATTGAATTTACTTCATCTTTTTCTTCCCCTATGTTAGGCCACATTGGTTGTGTCAATTCAAGCTAAGGTTTTGCTGGGAGATAAAGTGCAAGCTTCTTAGTAGACTTGTCATCTAAAATTGTCATATCCCCTGACCTACATCCTATAAAAACATCTGTTGTAGCTAACCAAGGTCTGCCAAGAATAATGGGATATCCTCCTAGAGTTGCCTTTGGAGATAGAATCATAAAATCATCTGGGTATTCCCAAGAGTCCAGGGTGACTATAAGGTCTTCCACCATATCATTAGGTCTAATAGTAGAACTATTTGCTAGTTGCAGGATGGTAGGGGTAGGTCTTAGAGTAGTGATGTTTAGATGTTGCATGACATCTTTTTGCATCACATTGATAGTTGCACCTAAATCAATTAGGGCATTTTGAACTTGGAGTCCATTGATGAGAATTCCAACTATAGGGCTACTAGGGTAAGAATACTTAGGAACAGTCAACTTCCCAAGCATTATTTCAACTAGTTGACCTATTACATGCATTGCTTGTGGATCTTTTTTCTTTCATCCTTGTTTCCTTAAACAAGCCTCTTTGATTGCTTTGTTGTAGATTGGGACATCTTTAATGGATTGGAATAAAGGAATTTTGACACAAACATGTTTCAGCTGATCTATGAGATCAAATATTTGTTCCTCCTTTTTCTTTATTACTTCCATCTCAAGCCTTTGGGGAAATGGAGGTGTTTCATAAGATTTTTGTGGCTGACTGAGTTGTATAAGTGGACTAGGTAAATTATCTTGCTCAACTTCTTCTGTAGGTAACTTGGTTATCAACTGGGAAGAGGGCGTTGGCAGAGTTGTCCCTGATTGAAGATGTATATCACTTATGCTTACAACATATACATGATATTGATTTGCATCAACAAAATAAATAGACTATTGTTGCGGTTTTCTATTTGCGTTAGGGTCAAGTTGTGCTAGAAATTGAGTAGGTCTAGGTGCACTAGTATTTGGGTTACGAGGAGGCATTAGGGCTTGCTATTGTTGAGGTTATTGAGATGGTTGTAGGTAACCAGTAGACTGATTTGGCCATTGTTGTCCTCCCCTCCATTGGGATGTCTGCTATCAATTCCCTTGAGGTTGTTGCCAACCCCCTTGAGGTTGCTGCCAATTCCCTTGAGGTTGAGACCATCGAGATGGGGAAAAATGATAATTGGGCCATGTATTTTGATTATTCCAAGGTTGTGAAGGAAAATTTCCATAGTTTTGTGGGAAAGAAGGCTGTCACTGACTATTAGGATTATAAGAATTTGTATAAGGACCATCTTGTGGCATACCTTCTCTTGGAGCCCATGGCATTCTTTGTGCAATGTAGAAAATTTGATCTTCATCTCCTTCAATTGGCTTGAACTCTGGTGGAATTGGTTTTCTTTAAATATTAGCTACTATTTTGTGCCCGCAATCCTTTCTTTTTTGTCTACAGTGAGGGCAATATTCTACCAACATTGTCTCTACCTCCTCATGCTTCTTTTTGGCTTGAAGTGTATCTAGATGAGTGGTCATATTGTTTATGATATCTTGTTTGAAATTTGATAGCTGATTAGTGATCTCCATCCTTGAGACTCCATTAGTGGAGGATTTACCCATACTAGGTTGGTAACCTCTTCCTTTCTTGACAACTTCTCTAGAGTAGTTTTGACATATTTCTTGATGTCTTCCCAAGGGATTTGAGTAATATCTCCTCCTCCCATCAGGTCCAAGGCTTCAGTACATCTCTCATTGATTCCTTTGAGGAAGAGAAACTTTTGAGATTCTTGACTGAGTGCATGATCTAAGGATTTTTGCAGGCAAAATAAGAATCTTGAAATGTAGTCCTCCAAATTCTCATCTTCCTTTTGTTGCATCCGAAAGATGTCATCTCCCCTCATATTACCACTTCTATAATACTTTTTATATTTATCAAGAAATTTTGTTTTCATGACGTCCCAACTGTTTACAACATCTCTTCCTAAACTCATGAACCATCTCAATGTTGCTTCTTTCAAAGTGGTAGGAAACAGTTTAAGCCTATGAGCATTTGTGGTGTAGTCATAGCTTGTACAGAGGATATCAAATTCAAACAAAAAAGTATTTGGGTCCTCTATTACTAGACCATAGAATTTAGGGATAACTGAAGCAAGGATATTTTTGAGATTATTGATATCATTTTGATCAGAAATAGGGAATTCAAAAGTGGTTTGTTAATTTTGATTTTTGTGCAGCCATCCTTGGTTGATGAAGTATTAAAGAAAATGGGTTCTTAAAAGGATTTGGATCAGCTGGATCTTCAGGATTGTTAAAATTGGCAAATATATCAGCTAAAGGATTTATGTCTTTGTCTCTTCCTTCTTTTGGCTGATTAAAGGCTTCTTCTATGTAATTATTAGGATAAGGGTCATTAGGAATAAATATCCCTAAGGCATCTCTTATCCTATGCATGCAGTGTCAACTTAGAAATAATAGTAGATCATTGCTCTATGAAAGTGAAACTATATGTAAAACAAACTCTGACACTATTGGAAATGAAATACAGCTACAAATGACTACAAAAGGTTCCCTAGTTTGACACCATCCCCGACAATGAAACCAAAAATGTTTCTCTCTTAATGGTTCTAATTACTAGACTCTGAGGCCATGACTTAGGGATTGGAAATCCATACTAAGTAGTTATATGATCATTGTGAAAGCTCTTTTCTCTGTCAATCTGGTGTGTATACTTGAAATGGGTCAACAAGGTATATGCACTAAAGTCCTCATTGTAGTAATTCTACCAAGAGGAAAATGTATCTTAAAGTAAATAACTGAAATGCTTGAATAGAAACTACCTTGAATTCAGAAAAATAGGAACTTGGTCCATAGCAAGCAGACAAGAAACTACTCTGTCTTCCTTGGCTACAGGAACAATCACATGATGATTTCCAGTGGTTGTAGGAATAGTCAATCGCTAGGACAACAAACTAAATACTGAAGGAAAATAATTGTTGAATACAAAGGGTGGAATTCCTACTAAGTGAGCCCCCTTAGCAAGTCTTCACAAAACTCAACTAAGTGCTAAAAACTGGAATATTATCTTATTAATCTGAAAACACTTGTTACATCATAGTATTTGCTAAAAACTGTTCTACAACAAAAAATGAAAATTACAATAGATGATGTTCACCATCCCTGAGAAGGGATATCTGAACTTATTTATAATAAATAAACTCCTAACTATTGGAGATGAGGAAAAATCAACTCTACAGCTCCCAAAGATCACATGCATGCAAACCTGTCACAGAAAGAGAGAAGCAAAATAGCTATGGAGGCCAAAATTCAGAGATCAAGAAAAGAGGAGTCATATTGATTGTGCAACAAGAATGCAATTCAATAATTACAATTATGAAAATACAAAGAGAGAATCCTTATAAAAGGATACTCGAAACCCTAAAGGAGAAAACCCTAAATAATTATAAGATTCCTAAGTTTAGCTTAAGCATAGAGTATAATAGACTAATAATTAAATAAATAATTATTAGTTAATAAAAGATTACTCTAACACTAACTAACTCTAACTACTGGTAGGTCCACTCCTAGAACATTAGGAGGATGTCATTTATTACAACATAAGAAAGAGGACATGGAGTTACACTCCGAATAGAAAATACTTGAGTTGTTTCGACTATAGAGGAAATCTAGCATAACTATCCCTCCTAGATTTATTCTCCTACAAACATGAATAACAGAGTTTCATAATTACAATCTCTGAGTTGTAGATAACTGACTGTTGACTCCTTCAATACTCATGTTGTTGAGACTTTGTCTTCAACCAACTAACTACCATGAACTCCCACGCTATGAATCTTTGACCTTTTCCTATTCTTCATTAACTCCTGCATCATGTCATTAGTGTGTACAAAACAAAGGTATATCTATTCCATGTCAGAATAACATTTATCTAACTACATGCAAGATTAATATGGATAAATCACATAGCATGGCCACTTCATCATCAATCATAATTTTAACCAAAAGGAATATATATATAAGGGTAAGTTCATGCCATTTTGTCAAGTTCATGAAAACATAACAGGATCATTGTTTTAACAGAGTTTTACGATAGACAATATCTAGACCCTTGTTAAAACCTAGTAAAAGTATAGAAAACATAGACAAATTTGAGCCATTATTTGATCTCATCACTTGGCATCATATAAACTTTAGTTTCAATGCACTAATAATGTGAATGAATATGGCACTTTGATACATGGATTATTATTAGCCTTAAGGAATAATGTTAAAATATTAAGAGTATTGAGTGATTTTGAGCTGGTATTCAAGCAGGTAAGGAAGCAATATGTTTGTCATTTTAAAAGGCTAGCTAATTATAGACATAGGGTATGGGATTTGATTGAGAGTCTCAACTCTTTTAATATATCCCATATACCAAAGAAATTCAATCGCAGAGTAGATGCTTTAGTTGTAGCTGCTAGTTCTTTAGAGTCGTTGACTACATCATGATTGCAAAATTTCATAGTTGAGTTGGTCCTGATTCCTTCTATACCAGATAATGCTTATAATTTACATGTGTTTGAAGATGACATGCATATCCTAGAGTTCATAACTAATAAATATTTGAATCTTACATAATTGATGAAAATGAACATATAGATGATAGACTAGATGAGAATTTACCAAGTAACCCAAAAGGAAACAATATTCAAAAAGGGATCATTAGGTTGGAAATAATGTTTAACCTTGATCAGGTTTTAAAGAAAAAGGATCTCCCCAAAATAGGTGGTGATCAATGTGATGTTCATAACTTACGAATTGAAGAGGATCCAAGGAATGTTCTCATTGGTAAAGTATGTTTAGAGTGAGAACATGAAAATATAAAGAAACCATTGAAATAAATTATACATGTTATAGCATGGACCTACGAAGATTTCAAGACTTAAGATACATCCATAATTAAACATACCATTTCATTGAAACCAAACACTAAGCCTTTTAGGCAAAGACAAATGTCTATTAACATATTGATTGAATCACTAATCCAAAAGGAAGAGAATAGACTCCTATCTACTAGAATTACTTTCCTATTAAGACACTCAACAAGGGTGGCTAATCTAGTACTTGTTCGAAAAAAGAATGGTGATATGACATTATGCATTAATTTTAAAAATAGAAATAGAGCTTTAGAGGAAGACAATTATCCTTTTCTATCACTAGATGAAGTTTTCTTGATAGTTGATGGATCACAGATGATGTCATTTTTGGATGGTTTCTCTAGATATAATCAAGTCATGGTGGATAAACATGATAGGTTGAAGATACCTTTTGGTCTAATCAATGTAGGAGCCACATTTCAAAGTGCCATTTATATAGCATTTAAAGATCTAATTGGTAAGTGCATCAATATATACATGGATGATTTAACAGTTATCTCCAAGAAGCGAGTGGATCATGATGATTTAAGGAAAATGTTGAGAAAATGTGAGCAATTAAGGATTTCACTTAACCTGAAGAAATGTATGTTTGGAGTAATTGAAGGCAATATTTTAGGGTACATTATATTAGAAACAATAATTTCAGTTAATCCTAATATGATCAGTTCTTTGATAAAATTATAGCCCCAAGGGAGTAAGAAAGAGTTAAAATCATATTTTGGTAAAATCAACTTTGTGTGGAAGTTTATTACATGATTTGTAGAAATAGCACAACCTTTGATTGTCATGCTCAAGAAGGCTATTGTCAAAGCACCAATGTTATTGAGCCCTAATTATAACAAGCCTTTTACATTTATTCCTTTGCCTCTAAACACACATGTGTCACTATTTTAACTCAAAGAGCAAAGAAAAATGAAGAAAAACCAATAGCCTTTATGAGATACCCCTTCAAAGGTACATAACTTAGATATATAAATGTGGAAAAACAAGCACACACTTTTGTAAGGGTAGTTAGGAAATTTAGGCATTACATATTAAGGAGAAAAGTTATAGCTATAATCCTAGATGATGCAATCAATATGTTATTGATGCAGAATGAGTTGGGAGAAAAGAGAGCTAAAAGAGTCACTATTTTATAAGAATCTGACATAGAAATTGCACCTATGAAGTTTGTTTGAGGACAAGCTTTGGTACAAGCCATAGTGAAGATAGATCCTAGTCTGGTTATCCAAGAGTACTTGGTGGATGAGATGTCACAAGCTGAATGGTATAAGGATATTTTGTAGTTGCTACTTACTAATCATTGTCTCAACCATATGAATCGAGTGCAGAGAAGAGCTCTGAAGTTTAAATCACAATATTATATGGTGAAAGGAGGAAGCTTGTTCTAGAAAGATCTGAGGGTATCTACCTTGGGTGTTTGGATAAAGAAGGGGCAAATAAAATTTCACATGAATTCCATGTTAAATCTGGTACACGACATGGTGGATATCTTGCTATAACTCATGCTATTTTCAGAGTAGGGTATTATTGGCCAACGATTTTTAAAGGTACTTATCAAGATATTAAGGGTTGCCACTAATTGTCAAGTGTCTATAGAAAAGGGAAAGTATGCTTCACAACCATTGTAGCCTATCATTGAAATGAGACCATTCGCGCAATGGGGGCTCGATTTCATTGGTATGATAAATCCACCTTCGTTAGCTCAACATTGCTATATTCTTACAGATAAATTATTGTACTCATTGGGTTGAAGCAAGTCATTGCAATTTTTGCACGACAGAGACAATCATCCAATTGTTAGAAGATAATTATCAATTACACATTTTGACATTCCATATTCCCTAGTATGTGACAAAGACCCTACTTTTTCTTCATTAAATTTTTCAAATTGGGCATTTGAATTGGGTATTATTCTAAAATTTTAATCAAATTTTTACTCCCAAGGAAATGGATTAGCAGAGTCAACCAACAAAAATTTTCTAGATATTATTGAGAAGATGATTGATAAAAACCCTAGAGGGTGGCAAATTTTTCTCAAATATGCTTTGTGGGTAGATAGGACAAGGCATACGAATGCACTGGGAAATTTGTCTTATCATTTGGTCTACAGGATAGATCCCATCTTTCTTATTAATTTAAAAATACCCATGCTTCAATTTATCCAAGATTACGTAGGTCCTAAAAATAAGGAAGAAGCTAGATTATGGCAATTGTTGAATCTTGATGAAAAACATAGTAAGGCTATAGACCACATAGGTAAGCACCGGTCCATTGTGAAAAGATGGTTTGATATGAGAGCTAAGGTTAAAGATTTTCACATTTCTAACTTAGTATTATATTGGAATAAATCTTAGGAAAAGAAAGGTCCAAGAGGTAAATTCGATAAAACATGGACTAGTCCATATCAATCTCTGAAATTTTGGTTTAAAGCATGTATATACTTGCAACCTTATATGGTGAAGAGTTAGCATTACCCATTAATGGGTAGTTTCTTAAACATGATTTTCAACCATGAAATGCCCAAATGTTGATGCATGTAAGTAAATATTGTAAATTGAGTAAATTTTCTAGGTTAGTTTAATATTCTTTAGTTCATATGTAAATACTTTGTGTGTTGCTTATAGTATTCATTATAAGGAATGTTGGAGAAATATAAATTACATTTAAAGTGAGGTAAATTGTGAAGGATCAAAATTATGCACATCTTGTGATATTGAAATAAATATTCATACACATAGAAAATAAAAGGCTGCAAAGTGCAAAATTAAACGAGTTTTCATTCATATTTTTAAAAATTATACATTCAACATCCTTGAGATCTTAACTTTGTAGTTCAATTTTAAAATTGCAAGAGACTATGTATAGAGTGATACACAAAATTACATATCAACTACTTAGCATAAGCATAATGAGAAGCCCTATAGGCCAAGGCAATCATTGCAAATTCTTTAGTCAAAACAACATATAAGTGAGTTGAAGCAATTTAAGGATTCTCTCCAAGGATAGTCCATATTAGAAATTCAATTGTCCCCTCCAGTCCATTCGTTAGGATTAACCCCATCACTTGCTTGATAAAATGGCATGCTCGACAAGACTTAGCACGGTGTGTCTCCAAGGTCATATTGTGAAAACCCCCAAGGAATTGATATAGGTGAACCAGAGTTTGTGGTTCCCAAAATGCCTCAATATCTTGTGGCATGGGAATGCCATAACCAAGAAGTGTTGCTTCCAAAATAACATCTAAGCCACCGAAGAATTCCTCAATTATTAGAATAGAACACATGGTGGCAATGTCATCCTCATCTTCCCCTAAGTCTAGAAAAGATACAACAAAATGTGATGCTTATATGAGTTTACCCTTTATCCAATATAGACACCATAAATTCTTCCCCTAAAACTTATTTAATGGCATCTTTTGACTAAAACTTTCTCTACTTTGAATACTCTATGAAGATGTTGAGGAATGATAGGACCTGAAAAGGCTAGTTGTCTTACACCATAGGTAAGATGTACTAAATTGCTCACGAAAGGTGAAAAATATCTGGCCATAATTAACTGATGCAAGGAGAAGGTAGAAACAAAGATTTGATTGCCAAAATGGGAGAAGTGTGTGTATAAATAAAAATATTGGGAAAGATGGCATTTAAATTACATGAGGGTGGATGAAGGAGAGAGTGGTGGTACCATAATTCACCAAATTCCAAGACAATAAAGTCATTAATTGAGCATAATTTGTAGACACCTAAATTTGACTAATTGATTTAATCAAATTTAATTCCCTTACTCACTCGCATTAATTAAAATAATTCGTATTATTTGATTATATGTGACATCTTATTCCCTTTGGCTAAATTAATTTAATTAATAACGCCATGTCCTATAGTCTATTAATTAATTAATGTCCCCCTTAAGCCCTTCTTCTATTAAATAAAATAATTCATTTTTTCTTTATTTAATTCATGCCATCCTTTTCTTCTAATCCTGGAATTAATTAATTAATTCCCCCCACATGCCTGCTAACTTAAACCCTTCTTCTAACCCAACCCCTAGCCTAACCCATGGGTTCTAACTAGCCCTATCCATCTAACTAACCTTTTCATTTCTAACCTCTCCCCTCACATGTGTGTGCAAATTAATAATTTCCTAATATTATGGAAATTTTAACCAATTTTGGGTGGTTGTTTGTCTCTCTTAATGGCTCTAATAATTAGACTCTGAGGTCATGACTTAGGGATTGGACATCCATACTAAGTAGTTATATGATAATCATGAAAGCTCATTTCTCTGTCAACCCGAGGCATATACTTGAAATGGGTCAGTAAGGTATATGCACTAAAGTCCTCATTGTAGTCATTCTACTAAGAAGAAAATGCTTCTGAGAGTAAATAACGGAAATGTCTAAATAGAAACTACCTTTAATTCTAGAAAATAGGAACTCAATCCATAGCAAGCAGGAAGGAAGCTACTCTATCTGCCTTGGCTATAGGAACAGTCACAAGATGATTTCCAATGGTTGCAGGAACAATCAATTGCCACGATAGTAAACTAAGTACTGAAAAAAATAACTACTAAATACAAAGGATGGAATCCTTACTAAGTGGCCCCCCTTAGCAAATCTTCATGAAACTCAACTAAGTGCTGCAAATTCGAATTTTATCTTATTAATTTGAAAACACTTGCTACATCATAATATTTGTTGAAAACTATTTTGCAATACAAGGCTGAAAATTATAGTAGCTGATGTTCACCGTCCCCAAGAAGGGATATCTGAACTTATTTCTAATAAAGAAACTCCTAACTAACTTTAACTACTGGCAGGTCCACTCCCAGAACATTAGAAGGATGCCATTTATTACAACATAAAAAAGAGGATAGGGAGTTACACTTCGAATAGGAAACAGTCAAGTTGTTTCAACTACAAAGGAAATCTAGTGTAACTGTCCCTCCTAGATTTATTCTCCTACAAACATGAATACCAAAGTTTCATAACTACACTTTTTGAGTTGTAGATAACCGACTATTGACTCCTTCAATACTCATCTTGCCGAGACTTTGTCTTCAACCAACTAACTAACAGTAACTCCCACGTTATAAACCTTTGACCATTTCTTGTTCTTCATTAACTCCTGCATCATGTCATTAGCGTGTACAAAACAAAGGTATATCTATTTCATAACATAATAACATTTATCTAACTACATGCAAGATTAATATGGATAAATCATATAGCATGGCCACTTCATCATTAATCATAATTTCAACCAAAAGGAATATGTAAAGGTAAGTTAATGTCATTTTGTCAAGTTCATGAAAATAAAACAAGATCATTGTTTTAACAGAGTTTTAGGAGTTAGATAGTATCTTGACCTTTGTCAAAACCTAGTAAAGGTATATAAAACATAGAAAAAATTGAGCCATTATTTGAGCTCATCATCCCCCCCAACCTATCTTCTTGCTAGTCGTCCAGTAGGCAGAATGTTTCACATTTTAGCTTGCAACCTAAAATCACTAGGAATAATCTGGCCCAATCCTTTATTAGCAAGACTCCAGTAGAACCCTTTGTTTTCTTCAATCTGTCCCATATGGCTTTTTATGCTACTTCATCAAAAACATTCCCATACTACCTACAATTTGGAATTGGCCATAGGACCATTGGCGGCTGAAAAATGAGAGGAAGCTAGTTATTCTATTTTGATCGACCTAGATGCATGTACAATGGTTCTCTTCTAACAACTACATAATAATTTTGGAGGGAATGTGGTTCTACCTACTACAATTCCTTTGTTAGACTATTCCATCTTTGTGCAAAATATCCCATTACTGTTTGTCCTTCAACAAAACTCACATGCTCAAACTCTTGGAATATCTCTTCTATCAAAGCTAAGATTTGAGATTTGCATTTAGGTCTGTATAAAATCTTTTGCCAATCAAAGTAGAGGCATCTTAAATTTATAGCTCCAACCCTTAAGGGCAGGGGAGTCTGAAGTTCCTCATCCCTATATGCTCTAAACTGTCATCCCCAATTATTTTCATTCTGAATCCATGACATGAGAGCTCTGATATAAATATCACCAATATACAACAAAGGATTCCAATTATTGTCATTAGGGACTGCATAATTATGAAGATAAAGCTCTCAAAGCAAATTTTTAGTTGTTGTAGGAGAAGAGTGATACATCTGATAAAACTCCTAAGGTGTTTCAATGGAATGATCTAAATTTGAAATAATCCTTGATAATTTGAAAGAAATATTGAGTTCTTTAAGGTACATGGCATATACTTTGGAGTGGTGTTTTACATCCTACAATCTGTGGTATCATGATTATTGCATTATCGACCTTATTCAGTAATGCAACAATTACTTTGTTTTTCTTCTCAATCTCTTCATCTTTGTGATTAATTATTTCCTGCAGCTTAAGTTTTTCTTTATGTCATTTTTCTTCTTTATCCAAAATATCTGTATATAGATCCAAAGCTACAGACATCCAAGAGAAATAGGTGGGTCTATGTCTTTCAATAGGAGGCATTTTCTGAACTCATTCTCCTTCTTTTTCCTTTTTTGTTTCTTGCTTGGTCATTTTTTCTACTGCAGCAACTAATATAGTAAGGCCACTCAAACCTAAATTCTCTTGAAACCGTTCTTCCTCCATTACTCGGCCCTGTTGTTCTAGAGAGAAATCTCTCATTTCCTCATCTTGTGCCACCTCTTCTTCCCTCTCTTTTGCACTAGGAGTAGAATGCTCAGACACTAAAGGACCAATGTGAATTCTTATCCTAAGCTCACCATGTCTAATTTTCCTAGGTTTTCCTCTAAGCCTGTGGCTTATTCTTTGCAGTGTCTTCTCAACTGTTTTGGAGGATTTGGCATGTCTAGGTTTTTTAACAGATGTACCAGCCCAAGTAGCGATAGCAGGCGATTTTTCCTCTTCATTTTTACTTTTTCTAGGGCTCAGGGTTTCCTCTCTTATTTTATGTTTATGTGTCCCTTTCCTTATTGCTTCATTTTTCTTTGCCTTACCTTTCTCCTTTTGGACAGTAACCCTAGTCGTTTTTAGAGTTTTTGTTTGAATATTGATATTGGGGTTTGCTGAAGATTTACTTGTATCACTAGATGAAGGTTTTTCTATAGGAGAGTTTGTAGTAGAGGCAACACTAGATGTTGAATCTCTTGGTGTTGATTTAATAGTTTCCTTTGTTGCCCTAGCCCTTTATTGACCCCTACTTCTAGCATTAGTTACTTTAAATTTCTTGACTACCACAAATTCATCCCAAGTCATCTAGGAGACATCTTGTAAAGACCTTTCTACAAGAAATTTAATCAAACAATGATGAGAGACAGAGTTTGACCTACCTTTCTGTGTTTCAACTGCCATAATTGAGAGCATGTTGTATAAGACATTTGGCACATTCATCATTCGACCATGTCTCACATGGCTTAACAATTTGATATGAAGAGAATGGAGGCAGGATTGTCTACCATCATAGGTAATTTATTTGATCACGTACACTACAACTTGTTTCCATTTTTTTGAAAAGAAAGTCTCCTAGTCCCCTTTTTGTCCACATTAAGAGGAGGGCCACAAGGTCTGGAAAATTCTTCCCTAGCAAACCTAGCATCTTTAGACTCAGGATATTTTTCTCCTTCCCTAGGTAGCCCTAAGACGTCTTCTATGCATTCTTTTGTAGCTTTCACTTTCAATCCTTTCACAATTGCTTCACCATTGGAGAAGGTTTGAGCAAACTCTAAAGCAATACCATTGTCAAACCTATTAAGCTTCAAGAAATAATCCATCCAGCCACATTGTCTAAATTATGTCTCACAAATTTGATCCTACAAAAGTATAGTATGAGTTGTAGGCTCATTCCTGATAAGAGACCCTCCCATTGTTGACCTTTAGTTGTATCCTTTTGATTTCTTAAAAATACTATGATTTCTGAAAATTCAAATATTTCCTGCAACTTCTGACCTTCCGCCAAGACAAAACCCTTCTAACTCATATTTCTCAGCTTATCACATAATAATGACAATAAAATTCATTATAGAAGGCTATTATGACTTAGAATGTTGGCGGCATTAGTACAACTAGGCTTAAGCATGCAACTTTAAATAGAGGTCATGCCACTTAATACAGACTATCATAAATGACATAATGGTATATTCAAAACGATTTTATGATGAAAATTTGTATGACTTAGATGACACATTATGACACAACATACCTTTCCCCCCCCCCCCCAACCGAAATTTTGATAGGTGTCCACACATATTATGCAGGAAAGAGGGAAAGAATATGTTATGTGAAGTATTCATATTAATTCAATTGTAGTAAATAAATGCATCTAGAAGAATAATATACACAAGTTGTTAGGAACATACCTAGAGTGTGTAGAAGGCATAAGATTCGGTCATGCTAGAAGTAAGTGCAATACTGAATTGACTAAGTGGCTGAAAAGGCGAAATGGAAGGAAATGAAGTAAATATGGAAGAGAAAAACATGAGATGGAATGATGATGTACTTATTGATGGAGATTGTACTTCCACAAAAAGTGGAAGTGTTTATTATGAATATGATGACATGACTAGGGAGAAGGTGGTACATCAAGTCCACCTTCTTTGGTTGCAGGAGTTTCAGAATGTGAAGGTATGGTGAATTACTGCAGGAACTCCTGTTTGGAAGATAGTTTATGATAAAGTTTGAGACAATGACCGTTGACTAACAACTTGAATTTCACAAGGTCAATAGTTATGGGCCTAACCATCTTGTCTGTAATTTGCCAGTGTTATCCTTATATCTAGAATCATGGAGGAGTGCCCAATTGCCTGTTTGGGACTACTTTTCCCTGATATATTTATCATGCCATTTGATCCTCTGATTTTGTAGCATTTCTATTTGATGTAAATCTGATTTCCGGATTTCATCCAAAATATTTAACTGCACAATTCTTTCTTTTTGTGTTGCAGATATGTCCATTCTAAGTTCAAGTGTTGTCCTCAATGTTTTATGTTCAAATTCAATGGGCATCATTGTTGTTTTGCCATAGAACATCTCAAAAGGAGTAAATCCTGTTTTGGTTTTCCATGATGTTCTATATGACCATACTGCTTCTAGTCTAGCTGTCCAATATTTTCTATGCAGATCCACTATTTTAGTGAGAATAACCTTAATTTTTCTATTTGTGATTTCTACCTGTTCATTAGCTTGTGGATGGTAAGGTGTAGATTTTCTATGCCTGATATTGTATTCATTTACCAATGATGTGACAAGAGTGGAGGTAAATTGATTTCCTTGATCTGTTACTATTTCTCTGGGAATTCCATAACAGGTGAAGATTTCTTCATAAAGAAATTCTGTTGCTTTGTTATCCCTTACATGCTTCATGGCCTTAACTTCAACCCATTTTGTCACATAGCCAATATAGACCAAGATGTAAGACTTTCCATTTGATGGAGGGGTCAATGGGTCCTACAAAATCAAGTCCCCATTTGTCAAAGGGTGTTACCACCACTTGTGAATATAATGAAATTTCATCTGATCTTGTGGGTCTGCCCATTCTTTGGCATCTATCACATTTTTTGGTGTATTTGGCTGCATCTTTGTACAAGGTAAGCCAATAGTATCATGTATTGAGTATCTTAATGGTTGTCCTTCTGGTTGCAAAATTTCCTCCATAGGGCTCATTATGGCATGCATGTAGGGTGTCATAAGTTTCATCCTCCTGGACACACCTTCTCATTACTTGGTCTGGTCCAGTATAGAATAGACACCCTGCTACCCAAGAGAAATTAAAACTCTTTTCAACAAGTAATCTCTTTTGTTTTCATGAGAAATGAAGAGGAACCTTGTGAGCAACTAGGTAGTTAGCTATGTCAGCATACCAAGGTGTATAGACAACAAGAGAAAAGAAATGTTCATATGGAAATGAGTCATCAATGACTTGTGGATCTTCATTTGTTGTTAATATGGATAGAAAATCTTCCACCACATTAGCTTTCCCTGGCCTATCAACAATGGTTATATCGAATTCTTGCATCAACAATATCCATCTTGTTAATCTCCCTAAAATTGGAGGTATATTCATTAGGTATTTAATAAATGCATGATCTGTATGAACAAAGATTTTGTAGCCAGTGATGTAGTGTCTAAACTTATTAAGTGCATATATGACTGCTAACTTCTCTTTTTCTATGACAGTATAATTAAATTTAGGTCCTCTTAAATTTTTATTGATAAATTAAACAACAGTTTTTACATTGGATTCTTTTTCTCCTAAAACAACACCTATAGCAAAATCTGATGCATCAATATGGATATGAAAGGGGAGTTCCCAATAGGTTCTTTAAGAACATGTTCTTAGGTTAGTGCTATTTTTAATTCAGAAAAGGCTTTCTCACACTGCAGTGTCCTTTGGAACTCAACATCTTTTGTCAATAAATTATACAATGGTCCTGCCATTGTACTGAAATCTTTTATACACCTCATGTAATACCCTGCATGTACTAAAAAACTTCTAACATCTTTTTATTTATAAGGAGTACAGAGATTTAGAATTACCTCTATTTTAGCAGGGTCAACTTGGATACCAGCTTGTGAAATGAAATGGCCAAGCACAACTCCCTCTTGTATATCGTAAATCATTTTTCATTGTTCAAGGACAGGTTGCGATCCTCACATCACTGCAAAACTTTCTTCAAGTTTCTTAATGCTTCCTCATATGTGCCCCCATAAGCAGTAAAGTCATCCATTTAGATCTCTATGCAATCATGTAAGATATATGAAAATATGCTTATGATTGCCCTTTGAAAAGTAGCTAGAGCATTGCATAATCCAAATGGGAGTACAAAGTAGGTATAAATTCCTCATGGGCAGATACAAGTTGTTTTTTCTTAGTCCTTGGGTGCAATTTTTATCTGGTTATATCCACTAAAACCACTTGGTCAATAAAAGGAAGTGGAAAATGATCCTTCTTAGTTGTAGCATTAATTTCTTGATAATCTACAAAGGCCCTCCATTTTTCATTTTTTTTCGGGACTATAACTAGAGGGGATACCCATTGATTGTCAAAAATTGGGTATATAAATCCTACATCTAGCAACTTTTGTAGCTCTCCTTTTACTATCTCTCTTAATGCAAGATTGATTCTCCTTTGTGGTTGTCTCATTGGTATGCAATCTTCTTTAATCTAAATTCTATGTGTACACAACTTAGGATCCAAACCCTTCATGTCATGGTAGTTCAATGCAAATGCTTGCTTGTGAACTTTAAGCAATTATATCAAAGACACGGTCTGATCTTGATTGAGCTTATTATTAATATTCAAACATTTGCCTGGTGATACCTCTATTTGTTTAGTCAATTCAATCATAGATGCTTCAGTAAAATATGGCATTTATACCTCATGCGGCAATAGTGTATGAAGTAAATCTTTGGTTGTAGAAAAATTGTCTGAATTGGGAGCAGGAAGGAGTGACTGCAATGGACATGGAAAACTTGATGAACACCCAACTGGTTGCTCAACTGCTCCATAATGATTCTGAAGCATGTTGGAGAGTGTTTCATCTTCTTCTTGATGTTGCAGGAAGGGATCCTTATCTATCACCATAAGTTGTGCATCTGAATTTACTTCATCTTTTTCTTCTCCTATGTTGGGCCACACAGATTGTGTCAAGACAAGGTGAGGTTTTCTTGGGGATAAAGTGCTAACTTCTTAGTAGACATGCCATCTGAAATTGTCATATCCCTTGATCTAAATCCTATAAAAGCATCTCCTATAGCTAACCAAGGTCTACTTAGAATAATGGGATAACCTCCCAAAGTTTCCTTTGGAGATAGAATAAAAAAATCAGTTGGGTATTCCTAAGAATTCAAGGTGTCTACAAGGTTTCCTATCATACCACCAGGTCTAACATTAGAACTGTCTGCCAATTGCAGGATGGTAGGGATAGGTCTTAGAGTAGTGATGTTTAAATGTTGCATGAAATATTTTCTCATCACATTGATAGTTGCACCTAAATCAATTAGGGAATTTTGAACTTGGATTCCATTGATGACAATTTCAACTACAGGGCTACCGAGACTAGAATACTTAGGATCAATAACCTTCACAAGCATGATATCAACTAGTAGACCTACGGCATGCACTGTCAGTGGATCTTTTTTTGTTTCTTCCTGGTTTCTTTGAAAAAGCCTCTTTGATTGCTTTGTTGTAGATTGGAATATCTTTAATGCCTTGGAATAAAGAAATTTTGACACAAACATGTTTCAACTAATCTTTAAGATCAAACATTGGTTCCTACTTTTGCTTTGTTACTTCCATCTCAAGCCTTTGGGGAAATGGAAGTGTTTCATCATATTTTTGTGACTAACTGGATGGTACAGATGATCTAGGCAAATTATCTTTCTCAACTTCTTTTGTAGGTAACTCGGTTATCACTAGGGAAGAGGGTGCTGACAAAGTTCTCCCTAATCGAAGATGTATATCACTTATGCTTACAACATATGCAAGATATTTATTTGGATCAGCAGAATAAATAGGTTGTTGTTGTGATTTGTTGTTTGGATTAGGGACAGGTTGTTCTAGCAATTGAGTAGGTCTAGGTGCACTAGTATTTGGGTTTGGAGGAGGCATTATGGCTTGATGTTGTTGAGGTTGTTGATATGGTTGCAGGTAATCAATATATTGGTTTGGCCATTGTTGTCCTCCCCTTCATTGGGATGTTTGTTGCCAATTTCCTTGAGGTGTTTTCCAACCCCCTTGAGGTTGCTGCCAATTTCCTTGAGGTTGAGACCATGGAGATGAGGAGTTCTGATAATTGGGGCATGGAGATGAGGAGCAAATTGTTCATGAGGATTAAAGAAGGAGCATTAAGATGGTTCATGAGTTTACAACATCTCTTCCTAAACTCATGAACCATCTTAATGCTTCTTCTTTCAGAGTGGTAGGAAACAATTTAATCCTATGAGCATCTGTGGTGTAGTCATAGATTCTACAGAGGATATCAAATTCAAACAAAAAAGTATCCGGGTCCTCTATTATTAGACCATAGAATTTAGGGAGAACTAAAGAAGGGATATTTTTGAGATTATTGATATCAATTTGATCAGTGATAGGGAATTCAGAAGTGGTTCGGTTATTTTGATTTTGTGCAGCCATCCTTGGTTGATGAAGTATCAAAGCAAATGGGTTCTCAAAAGGATTTGGGTCAACTGGGTCTTTGCGGTTGTTAAAATAGGCAAATATATCAGCTAAAGGATTTATGTCTTGGTCTCTTCCTTCTTCTAGTTGATTAAAGGCTTCTTCTAAGTAATTATCAGGATAAGGGACATTAGGAAGAAATTTCCCTAAGGCATCTCTTCTCCTATGCATGCAGTGTTAACTCGGAAATAACAATAGATCATTACTCTATAAAAGTGAAAATTGTATGTAAAACAAACTCTAACACTACTTGAAATAAAATACTGCTACTAATGACTGCAACAGGTTCCCTAGTTTGACACCATCCCCGACAACAGTGCCAAAAATGTTTCTTTCTTAATGGTTCTAATATCTAGACTCTGAGGTCACGACTTAGGGATTGGACATTTATACTAAGTAGTTATATGATCATCATGAAATCTCATTTCTCTGTCAACCCAAGGCGTATACTTGAAATGGGTCAGCAAGGTATATGCACTAAAGTCCTCATTGTAGTCATTCTACTAAGAAGAAAATGCTTATGAGAGTGAATAATTGAAATGTCTGAATATAAACTACCTTTAATCTAGAAAAACAGGAACTCAGTCCATAGCAAGTAGGCAGGAAACTATTCTGTCTTGGTTGCAGGAACAATCACAAGATGATTTCCAGTGGCTACAGGAACAATCAATTGCCAGAATAGTAAACTAAATACTAAAAGAAAATAACTATTGAATACAACGGATAAAATCCTTACTAAGTGGGCCCCCTTAGCATGTCTTCATGAAACTCATCTAAGTGCTGCAAACTGGAATTTTATCTTATTAATTTGAAAACACTTGCTACATCATAATATTTGTTGAAAACTAATTTGCAATACAAGGCTGAAAATTATAGTAGCTAATAGTCACCGTCACCAGGAAGGGATATATGAACTTATTTATATTAAAGAAACTCCGAACTAACTCTAACTACTGGCAGGTCCACTCCCAAAACATCGGGAGGATGTCATTTATTACAACATAAGAAAGAGGATAGGGAGTTACACTCCAGATAGGAAATAGTCAAGTTGTTTCAACTACAGAGGAAATCTAGTGTAACAATCCCTCCTAGATTTATACTCCTACAAACATGAATACCAAAGTTTCATAATTACACTTTCTGAGCTATAGATAATCGGCAGTAGATAACGAACTAACTAGCATTAACTCCCATGTTATAAACCTTTGATCATTTCCTGTTCTTCATTAACTCATGCATCATGTCATTAGCGTGTACAAAACAAAGGTATATCTATTCCATATCAGAATAACATTTATCTAACTACATGCAAGATTAATATGGATAGATCACATAGCATGGCCACTTCATCATTAATCATAATTTCAACCAAAAGGAATATATAAGGGTAAGCTAATGTCATTTTGTCAAGTTCATGAAAATATAAGAGGATCATTGTTTTAATAGAGTTTTAGGACTTAGATAGCATCTAGACCTTTGTCAAAACCTAGTAAAGGTATATAAAACATAGAGAAAATTGCGCCATTATTTGAGCTAATTAGTGGCCATCTCCCAAAATGGACATGTGTCTTTGATGACACATGTCATGCCTCTCCTTGATATTTGTCCTCCTTGAGAACACTTGTCACTCATGGTAGTGTGGAATCTCATTCCACATGGCATCTTGACGCTTGCCACTTTTCCTCTTTAAGGAAAAGTGTCTCATTTTCAACCACCATTCATCTCCAATCCATTTCTATTTAAACCCTCCATTTTCCAAGAAAATCGTCCACTTTTGCAAAATCATACTGTTGTAATGCTGAAATCATAACTCACCTTTTCGCATCCATTTTGCATTAATCATCATCCATATTTTGCATCATCAATCATGGAGAAAAATTGAGCATCTGTAATGTCATGAGCACACATCAAATCAAAGAACTCTCAAATTGAAGCATATTTTGGTTTGCATTTATTTGTTATTTTCAATTTTGTTTCTGTTTTAACGTTCTTATCTTGAGGTGTTTGATTATGTGTGTCTACTTTGATTCATTAGTTTATCTTTTAATCAATTTAGTTTAGCACCCACATTTTCATCACACAAATAGTACAGTACAATAAGGCTTGTAAGAAAATCTAAATAAGTGACAGGTGGACTCAAATCAAGAAATGCATTATCATACTTGTATGAGATGAAAGTAATAAGGCATTGATAATGGTGATGATATCAATAGCATGCTCGCATGAGTGAGTGAATACCAAAGCCTAAAAGGTGATCAATTTATCATTAATGAGGGTCTAACCAAAATGTATAATATTAAATGAGGCAATTTTGCTATTTATTTTAAAACAAGTCATGTAATCAATATTTTATCTCATAAAAACAAATTTTTAGTTGAATGCATTAGATACCAAGTGATGAGATCATTTGGTATATCACATTTTTTTTGAGTATTAACCCAATGGATGATTGATTCACAATTTCTATATCTATAATAACACATTAGTATCTCTCAGAAATATTATAAGTATTCTCAATAAAGTACTAAATGAAAAATCCAAAGATCATCTTGTTGCCACTGCTTTATTCAACTAGAAAGCAAGCTTCGATGCTTGCAAATTGGATCAAATGAACTTCAAAGAATGATTAATGTAAAAAATATGACAATAAAATGAAAATGCAAGTTGAAAGAATAAGGACCAATTTGTAAAATCGTCCAAGCAACTCCATCAGGGCTATATTTGCATGATCTAAAGTGGAGTAATGTCTGGGAATAATTGAATAGATAACCTTGTCAAGCTATGCATGATGGGCTGGTAGCAGGACTCTATCCATGGTTGGCTCAAAGGAAAAGATCAACAGAATGCAGTTTAGTAAATTATTGACTACTCTTGTAATCTCTTGAGGGAAGGAATGAAGCACATGCACACAATTGAGTGGGATAATTCGATTTTTCCCCAGCTGAAGCTTAAATTAGTAGGGTGATGTAGAGAATCTTTGTCCTAGGGTATCTAATTAATTGTTATAATATAGGGGAAGAGTACCAATAGATAACATAGTTCCAATAACCGTCACCTTATTGCCATGTTGACCCCCCAAAACATAAAAAAAAATTGCCAGTACATAAATATAAAAATACTAGTAAATATTTATTTTAACACCAATACATGTTCACAAATGAATTAGTAGTTGACAACAAAAAAGTAAAAAAAATAAACAACTACTTGTACATTTCCTATTTTAATACAAAACAACTTGCACAAATAATAAACATTTTTAATTTTTTTAAAACTTAATGTTTACATTTGCCACTTTATGCAAGTGGCTAAAAAGTAAGATGTACTCCAATTACAATTACATATGCACAACTATTGGTGCATTACATGACATAAAAACAATCAACTTTAGACTTCTTAGACACTCAAGTGTACATTCTTCCAAATATCACTTCACAACTTCATGCATTAAATGGATCTGCATTTGCAGCAATTGGTGTAAGGCTCCCCAGTAACCAAGAATTTGCATAAAATCAAATTAAAAAAACCAAGTTTCATTAAGCATAGAAGAAAACTGAACAATTCGAAGCAATGGAGGACTACATATTTAATATGACATGACCGACTGTTTCCCACAAAAATTCAAATTTGAAAATAGCTAGCTACCACAATCGAATGCATTGCACATTCGAATTATATTATAAGACAGAATTTTCCGTGTCACTTTCATTACAATCCAATTCATTGCATATTCTTGAGCTCTCCAAATACCCTCTACACATTCCTTATTCAAGGGTGCACATTCAGGTAGTTACCCACATAATAACTAAATTCCCTCTGCAGTCAACGTTAAATGCTATAAATCTTTCAATTGAAATTATACTGTTTTCAATAAACCAACATTTCTTTCAATATCAAAAAGGTTGTGTTCCTAGCAGGCAGATCCTGGACTCAATCATTCTTGTTCATGAGAACATTCATTCCCTCAGTGCTGCTAAAAAAGAAGGTTTCTTGATAAAGCTGGATCTGGCAAAGGCTTATGACAGAGTTGATGGGATGTTCTCTTTAAAATCATGGGGGATTTTGGTTTTGATGATAAGATTATCAAAATAATCAGAGAACTGATCACTACTCCTATGTTCTCTATTATGATTAATGGATCTCCAACAAATTTTTTTAAAACTTCAAGAGGGCTAAGACAAGGTGATCCCATATCTCCTATCCTTTTTACCATATTGGTTGAAAGTATGAGCAGATTGATTCATAAGTTGAAACAAAGAAAAATTATCAAAGGTCTTCAACCTTCCTCTGCTAATGTTTTTGGCACTCATCAACAGTTTGTTGATGACACTATCCTCATGGGATATTCTTCGATCAAGGAGGCTGATGCCTTCAAAACAACTCTTAACTCCTATGCCTTGGCAATTGGTCAGCAAGTTAATTGGGACAAATCGGCTATGTACTTCCTCAATACTCCGGTCACAAGACAACAAAAAATTGCTAACATTATTGGGTGCAAAGTGGAAATGCTCCCTTCCACCTATCTGGGCCTTCCTTTAGGGTTAGCTCCCCCAAATTCCTTCTGGAATATGCTCATTGATAAAATTAATAAAAGACTTGCTGGATGGAAAGGCTCAATGTTATCTCAGGCTGGGAAAATGCAGCTCCTTCAAGCTACTCTTCAAAATCTCCCTGTTTATGCCATCAGCTTGTTTGGTATTCCGGCTAAATTTGCTGAAGCTATGGAAAGAATCCAGAAGAGATTTTTATGGTTAGGAGTGGAAGAAAAAAACATAATACCTTTGGTTGCCTGGGACAAAGTGTGTAGACCAAAGAACAAAGGAGGGCTGGGGATTAAAGCTATAAAAACCTTTAACAAAGCTCTTCTTGCTAAACAGTTATGGAGAGCCTATGACACTAAGAAAGATTGGAATCAAATTTGGTTTGACAAATACATTCAGGATCAGACTATCCAAGGGATCCTTAACTCTGAAGATATCCCTGCTGGATCCTTCATCTGGAATAGTATTACCAAATCCATAAAAGTGGCAAAAGCTGGGGCTGGATGGGTCCTTGGAAAAGGTGACAGAATAAGGTTTTGGGAAGACCCCTGGTTGAAGAATGAAGCCCTTTATGATCAAAACAATAGTCAAATTATTGAAGAGTGTAAAAGGAGGTTTGGGCTTATGGTATGTGACTATTGGAAGGAGAATAAGTGGGTTAGACTTGATGACCTCCATTCTGGATTTTCCTCTCTCTAGAAGGAGTTGTTGTCCTTTTCCCCTAACAAAGGCTATGATGATGTTTTCCTCTGGAAAAGTGATCCTAAAGGTGAATTTACGGTTGCTTCTGCCTATAAAAACACTTTCTCTCAAACCAGCAATCCCATTTGGAGTAAAGTTTGGAACAACATTCTGATCCCTAAAGTCAACATTTTCTTTTGGCTTGCTTCTCATAATAGCACCCTTACTCTTGACAATTTAATCCGAAGGGGTTTCAAATTCCCTAATAGATGCGAGCTTTGCCAGAAGGAGGGGGAATCAATTGATCACCTATTTTTCCACTGCTCCTTCACCTGGGATATTTGGTGCAAAATGTGGGAAAAATGGAAAATTAACTGGGTCATGAACAAGAGCATCAAGGATATCATGTAGCAATGGAATTTTACAACCAAATGCCAAATCATCAAGAACCTGTGGTCTTTGACCCTCCCCATGATATGCTGGGGCATTTGGAAAGAAAGTAATAATAGGATATTTAGGGAAGTTAAGTGTAATATTCAGGTGGTCTTTGAAAAAATATGCAGGGCTATAAAGGAGAACATCAACATTCCTCACAAGAATAATCAGCAATGGTCTACTACAGATATGAATGATATGGAAAAAGACATCCTTACTAAATGGAACCTAATACATAAGGTCCATAGATTGGAAAATAAGAAGAAGAGAGATAACATTGTATGAAGGTTTCCTAATTATGATTGGATAAAGGTTAATTTTGATGGGGTGGCTAAAGGGAACCCTGGAAAGGCTGGTGGAGGGGGAGTTATTAGAAATGCTCTAGGAATTTGCATTGTTGCTTTTGCTTCTCCTTTTGGAACCCAAAATAACCATGTGGCTGAAGCTCTGGCAATGCTAAAGAGCCTCCAGCTAGCTCAAGAATTCAAATTCAAAAAAATTTGGCTTGAAGGGGACTCCTTAAACATCATACAAGCCCTTAAAGGTACTAGTTCTATTTCCTGAAATATTGCCAATTTAATTAAAAATGCTAAAGATATTCTAAATAACTATGTCAGCATTAGTATAACTCATACCTTTAGAGAGGGCAATAAGGTTGCGGATATCCTAGCCAATGAAGGAGTCAATTTGGAGAAGGATGTCAAATACATTGGAGAAACTCACATCAAACGGGAGATTAAGGAGCAATTATACTTTGATCGCCTCAATGGATCAAGTTAATCTCATGATTTATTTCTGGGGAACGAGTACCAATGACAGATTTTGGGGGCGGATTAACTGTCAGATGATGAGTGTTTCTTGGCATCATAACCAAGATCATATGTATGCGAAAGATAATAGTAATAATAGCTGGGTTTGTGTGGACATGAGTAGCAATCTCAAAACTATGAAAGAGTCTTTACACGGGGAATCCAGAAATAACAAGTTTTCAGAGTTTTATCCACGGATTGAGAATTGCAACATAGGGTATCTTTACCTGGAAATCAGAATGGGCAGTAACCTAAACAGGAATGAGCCTCCAGGTTGTGAGAATTGGAAGAGCGAAAGAAAGGTTTGGAGAAGGCTCCACAGACATGGCTTCACTGATTATATGGAGAAGCTCCATGGTAGCAGAAACTTTGTGTCTTACGGTTTCGCTAAAAGCTGGAGCAACAACAGGGCTACCCTGTTTGGGGAGATTTGGCAAATCGATGAAAATTTGACTGCGGAGGTCACGAGACTCAAGATGGAGGGGACTAAATTCTACAGGGATCAGAAGTATGCCGCTAAGGCTTTCAAAAACTTCTTGAAGATGGAGGATGAGAAGGGCAACCTTGCGAAGAAGGACAATGTATCCTACTACACCCCCAACAGGTAAAGCCTTTCTGGCAAAAAGTTCTTAGGGCTTTAATGGAATATTTGACTGTGGATGGCAGATTTACAAAAAATTATAACTATCAATTCGCTATCCTAAACCATTCTCGCCATGGGGCTAAAATATCCTTGCCCTTCTATTTAGCCTCCTCTCTAAACGAGAGCCTTTCCAACTATGCTAAAAAGCCTAGCTCCTATCCTTTAGCGCACCAGGGACTCATTTTGCTTATTTATGAAAATATTAAGGATAAGGTTAGGGCAACCAAGGATGATCCTTTGATCATTAATGCTCAAATATCTAAGAAATGCAAAGACTCTGATTCGAATGGGGATCAGCCCAGCACCCCTACCCATAAAAAAGGGAAGGTTGAAACAGATCATGAAGAAAAGGACGTGCATTGTGATGAAGAAGAGGGAAAGGATAAGGACACTGATACTGAAATGGGGCCTAACAAGGAGGAGAACTATGGTGAAGGGGAGGAAGGGGGAAATTCTGAGAATCTTCAATCCAACCCTAAGGGCTCAGAAAGTGAGAATGAGGCTCTGAATCCTAAGGACGGTGACAACCCTAATGCTGAGGAGACTGAACAAAGAAAGGACTCTGCGGATACCATCCTTGACACCACCCGCAACTGCACCCTTGAATTCTTCAATTTTCAAAAGTGGGTTGTTGAAAACATCACCAGCATGCAGGGTAAGCAAAGGGAGCTGGAAGATAAGATCAATAAGCTGATTAAGATATCTGACTCTGGGAAACAGAATGAGGAGACTGAAAACAGTGAAGCAGAGGAGGAAATGGAGATGGAGGACTGGCTGGAGAAAGATCTGATAAAAGGTGACCTGAAACATTTGGAGGATGTTATTAAAACCATGAAAGAACAGGTCGAGGAGGACAAAGACAACGTCAACACCCGGATGGCCCATAATGAGAAAGCATTGAAAAGCCTTATGAACCACAGCCTCCAGGTCCTTAAAGTTTCTTCCCAGAATGTGAATGCGCTGGTGGATCATCTAGAAAAGAAAAACCAGGAGAAGAACCTGGTAATTGTAGAGGATGCTCCAACTTCCAGCCTAACCCACCAGAACCCTAGGCGCAGAACCAAGCAGACTACTGCTGAGAAGGACATGAAAATTAAAGAGAGTCAGATTGTTCAAGAAAACACTGACTTGAGGGAAGCGGCCAAGGCAATGATGCTCTTGGTGCAGAATGTTGAGGAAACCATGAAGAGTTTTTAATTTTCTTGTAATGCTGGGCTTGGGGTCAATTTCTTACTGGCCTCTTGCTGTCCTTTTCTCTGCTGCTGGTTTTTCTGCTGGTCTTTTGCAGCTATTTTGTTTTGTTTCCTTCTTGAATATCTTTCAAATGTAATTGGGTTTCAGGTCCCTTAAAACCTGTTTTTACTTAATCATAAACATTTCTTTCAATATAGTCACTGTAAATAATATTAACATCCATATTGAATGTCCAATGATGTTTTAGCTCCTTCCTAGCTGCATTATGCTTTGTCTATTGATGTTTTCTTTGTATGTGGTTTACAATTTCATTTCAATGCTCTCTTATAGTTTAATGTGCCTATCTGGTTATTGGCCATTAATAGTGTGAACTTTACTCCAATTTCTTTAATTCATTATAGTGTGAACTTGACTCCACTTTCTTTGCTTCATTTTGCGATATAGGTTTCATTTCAATGCTCTGATATAGTTTAATAATGTCGAAATCCTTACAGTATAATAATGTCAAAATCTTCACAGAGAATGGCAAAAAATAAATGATTATCTATTTGTTTTATATGAAAACCCTTCATTATTTATCATTTCATTTTATGGGTGCACTGTTAAATGGTGTCTCTGTTTATAATGCCAAAATAATTACAAAGAATACAAGAAAAATTGATTATTGCTCATAATTATTTGAAACCCCTTCATTATTTATCATTCCAATAATGTGTATGCCTGATACTATTACTTACAGTGACTATATACTGGTTATAAGGTTGTTGTCCACACACACACACACATACATATATATCTGTGTGTGTGTGTTATTGTCGATATATAATAACCTTCTCACATACACATTATGGGCCACTTGGTACAAATTATCGTCAACTACATTTCCCTAAAAACTATGGAAAATGAAGATTTTTTGAGGCATTTTCATTGTTTGCTCTGCCTTCAATTTGTTAATATACTCACTACAAATAATATTATCAGGCATACAATATATCACTTCCAATAAATTTCATATGAGAAATACAACAACATCATTCAATTATTAGTCATTTGAGAGATGAATCTGCATCTTAATACTATATCAGCAATATCTAGTTTTTAATAACATCACAGTTACATCTTTCACTCCTGCATCTCATGCTTCTAGTTTCTCTCCTTGTTATGTAATGTTTCAAGTATTGCACCTTTGTGTGTGTGTGCACAACACCATTTTATTTTGTTGAAACATGTTCAATGATGTAATTATTCACTATCTAATAGAATATCAGCAATATCCAATTTTCAATCACATCACAGTTACATAATTAATTCCTGCATGGTTGTTTTGAGTTCTCTGGCTATATGGTTATTGTCTATATTATCAAGCATACAGAAATAGAGACACAGTACCATTTTATTTTGTTCAAATATGTTCAATGATGGATTTGTACTCATTGGTACCTACAAAGATTGATTTGTTTTTCATCATTTATCTCAATGGCATTGAGGGTTTCATTTCAATGATTTGTCTCTCTATATATATTTATATAGGCATGCACAATTGCATTTTTGTTGGTACTTCACCGAACATAATGGCACCAGGTAGAAAGGGAAGCATATGTGTTAGGCATCAAACAGTTAGAGTCACTCGTGGGGTGCACTTCATTGATGAAGATAGTTTTGTCCAATATGAAGACCTAATGACTCCGACTGTAGATGACCATTCACGTAACAATGCAACTGATGTGGAAACTACTGTTGTAAATGACCATTCTACTGCAGCTTGTAATTCTATTCCAAAAACACCACAAGTACACATGGCCTCAAAGGTTCCCAAACCAAAATGGAGCATATCTAACATGAAAGAAGCAATAACATGCATAGAAGACAAGCACATGTCTCTTAGAGGCACATCAATCAAGTATGGTATCCCCATTGCCTCTTTGAGGGTATGGCTGATGGGAGCCACAACCATGACTGTGAGGGGTCCATGCACCATTTTATCAGCAGAGGAGGAGGATGAAGTTGTCCAATGGTGGAAAGGCATGGCTGAAATTGGTCACGGTATCCAAATCAGTCAACTTCAATCAACTATTTCCCAAATTATCTAGAATAGGCCCAATCCATTCAAAAATGGGATGCCAAGGAGCTCATGGTGGGCAGTTTTTAGACGAAGGAACCCTAATCTGACGATGAGAACAATAGAAGGAGTGGACTCCGATAAGGCTATTTTGCTTTGACCCTGTATTGTTGCTTCTTTCTATGACAACTTGGAAGTAATGTACAACCTCAATCACTATGGGAGCAGTCGGATTTGGAATTGTGATGAGACTGGTGTGCAAGCTGGGAGGAATTGCGGAATGAGAGTGATAGCCAAATTGGGCCAGAGCTGTGTACCACACCTAATTTCCAAGAGTAGAGAGTAGATTACTATTTTGGCATGTGTCAGTGCATGTGGTTTTAGCATTCTTGGATTTTATTTGTTCAAATCTAAGAGGCATATCCGAAACTGCATTACAAACTGTGACCCAGGAGCATGCATGGCAATCGAAGAAAATGCATGGATGACAAATGAGTTATTCTTAAATTGGTTTGAACATTTTGCACGTTCAGTCTCTGGTGGAGTTTCACCCTCGCATAGGGCCCTATTGATCTTCGACGGTCATGACAACCATGTAGCCTTCAAGACAATTGAAGAAGAAAGGCAGATAGGTATAGATTTGGTAACCCTTCTTGCTCATACAAGCCACAAACTGCAACCACTTGATGTTTCTATATTCTCACCTTTCAAGAATTATTTCAAATAGCAGAGGAGTATATAGATGTCAAAGTACCCACAAATTGAAATTGGGAGGGAAGAGTTGGCAACTCTTGCAAGCAAGGCCTTTGCCCAAGTATTGACACCGACTAATATAATCAGTGGCTTTTGTAGGACAAGGATTTTGCCACTTAACGAATCTCCATTACAGAATGATATGAGCCCAAGTGAGGCATTTGAGGTTGCAGTTGATACACAACCAATTGTTGGAACATAACATGATGCCACTTTAAGGGATGAAGAACCAGAGTATATGGCAGTGGAAGCTTTCTTGTGGTTGGTTGGTTTTAATGAGGAAGGCATTCAATATTTTGGAGAATGCCACAGTGGAACACAAGCAATGGTTGAGGGTACAAGTTTGACACCAGAAACTACCGAACCAGGTCTGCCCCCACAATATAGCCAACCAAATTAGGGTTTGGAAAGTACATCAACAGGCATGTCTTTACCAACACAAGCTGTCATACTAGATTGGACCCAAGAAGCAACCAACTATGATGATGTAACCCTTTCCATGCCAAGTCTACCAGAAATTGATCCAACAAATATGATATATTACTTCACCAATGCAGTCAACTAGGAGCAGCAAGATGGTGTTGATTGTGAAGACAAAATTCACATAAGTGAAGACAAACCTAAGTTTGTGCCATGTACACAAGAGGATGGGCAGCAAGTGCCAAGGCAAATCACCAGATTCTTAAGACTTCCAGTGCAGAGAATGAATCAATCTTCATGTGGAGATAGGAAAGGGGTGCTATGTCTTAGTAGCCAGTCACAGATCTTAACATTTGATGAGTACATTCAAAGGGAAAAAGATAAAGAGGCTGAAAAGAAAAGAGATGAATTGGCATAATGAAAGAAAGAACAAATGAGATAGAGGAAGGTACAACGTGAAGCAAAAGCGATAGAAAAGGAAGTTATGAGGGTGAATAATAGGCGAAAAATTGTAGGATTCCCAAGAGAAGTTCATTCAAAGACAAGAGAAGGCAAAGAAAGATGCAAAAGCAAAGTGTCACAACCCTCCTTTATCACCTTTTGATTTGATACAATTCTATTATATTTTTGGTTGAGCTATTGAAAATAATTGAATGAATATTATAAAAGAATGAATAATGGACCCACACACACACTTGGAGAATATAATTCAAAAGGCATTATTTATTTTTATTTTTATTTTTTCCATTCCCAATTATGGCAAATGTTGTAGGAGGAATTAGAAGCTTCTAGAGGAATCTTCAATACCTTGCATGTAACTCCCCCACTAGGATTTTAATCAATTTTGCATGAGTCCAATATTGGAAAAGAATCTCATTCTTAATTAATTTCTCTAGATAGTGGAATTAAGGGATTTTTCCTATATATTGTATGCAAGTTTTCATAAGAGGGAGTTGATTATGTTTTGAAGAAAATTTCCCAAGTTTTTAGTAGTAGGATCTTCTTTGGTAGTCTCATTTTTCGTTGTAGGATTGTTAAGTCGTTCTTGAAGATTTCTCTCAAGTTGCAAGGAAGGATCTAAAAAGGATAGCTAGAGGATTGTAGAGGATTCAACATTGAGCTTCAATAAGCCAGGTTCTCTTCTTTTGTCATCTCTCATTTACATATGAGAGATTTGTATTATAAAAAAAAAATATAGCTTCTAGATCTTCTTTTATATAAATTAAAAAAAAAAATTAGATTGTAAATCTTTTCTTCTTATTTAGGGATAAATATTGATAAGAGTACTTTTCATATAATGCATGTAAAAGATAGCTTTATTATTTATTTAATTTTCTTTAGAATATATATATCAGATCTTGCTTTTGCTTTTCCAAAAGATTTTTTTTTCTGTGCAAAAATCATATTTCCCCTTATTTAAATTTCTTTTTTTTCTGAGATTAAACTCTTCTCTGTATGATTAAATGATAATCACTTGTGTATGAATCTTGTTCCTTATTATCCTTCTCTTAAATTCATTACTGGAATGGGAATTTGAATCTAAATCATACTTCTCTGTGAAAAATCTCACCTCTATGTGAATGCAAGTTTGATCTTCTGTTTATGAAGTTATTTAAATAGTTTTCCTGTGAGTAAAAACCCATTTCTCTCTCTGAATGTAGATTTGATCATAAATCTTAATTCCTTAAGAGCAGTCTTACTTCTCTGTGAACAGAAAATGTGGGGTAATAAAATATAAACCTCACTGTATTCATTATTCTCTATGGAAATAGAGTATAAATCTCTCTCTGTAAATATTAGTTCTGTACATTGCTGAAACAATTTAATTCTCTGTGTTATTTCATCCCTGTGATTAAATTCTTATTCTCATTTGTTTTACATTAACATTTCTCTTATACATATATCTGTTTATGTATTTCTCTCTTATGCTATTAAATAAATTGGAATGAAGAAACTATATATATATATATTATCATTAAAATTTATACAAACAAATTATATGCGAAATCGTACGAAGAAATCTGTAGATTAAACTTCGCATGGAATAGTGGGCCGACGCAGGGAAGGGGGGGGGGAGTTATTACTGCCGTGGGCCTGTACGCGCAGGTCCGCAGTGGTGATGGGACCCATGGGCCCCCACTCCCACTTGCCTATTAAAAGCCACGACATAAATTTTATTTTTGGCAAATGAATTTGTTAAATTCTTTATATATATATATATTTATTTACTTAGTTTAAATAAAATCAAACCTAGGTAAATTTATAATTAAATTATCTTTAGTAAATTTACAATTAATTTACCTTTAGTAAATTTTATAATTGTAAATTAAATTATATCAAATTTTATAATTAGATCTTTCAATCTATTTAAGATTCGTTGGGCCACTTAGTTGGCATTTTGGATTCATCAAAATTAATTAATTCATGATTAAACCAAAATTGTCAAATGTCTAAAATAATTGCTATTTTTGGAACCTATGTCTATAATTAATCACTCTCGTGGTAGGAATAAAACATTGCTTAATCTTGCACGTAAGTTACACTATTCTTGTATCATGCAAATTACTTATACTTTATTTGCATTTATTGATGGCAAAGTTACATTTTCTTCATCTTCATGCAAGTCACACGTTTAATTATTAATATGCAAGTTATATTTCAAGTTTTGAATATTAATTAATTTAGTTATGGTTTTTATTCCACGTGGTTCATCAAGTAGTTGTTTCAATTAATTAAGCTTTGCATTGTCTAATTATACATGTTCAATTCATATATGTTTTCAAGCATGATGTTTTTCATAGCTTCTTAGTTAGAAAACTAAATAAAGGAAGTCGGAAAACCAAAACCTAGCAGCATTTAGTATATACAGTGCCTCTGGGTCACGCTTACGGGTAATTCTGTCGTGTTGAACTACTACACTTAATGCCTAATAAAACTACATCAACAACATTTGTGGCATCATCCCTATAAATCGTCAGGGAGTAATACGGGACACTTGGAGGTTAAAATCCAAGGAGCGGGTAATCCCCCTTGGATCGATAATCTAATAAGATAATCCTTAAATGATTTTTACATCCATTGAGTTAAACCATAGTAAACCTCCTTTAGGGTTGATTAAGTGAAATGCTTTTATGAAATTGATTTAATCTTGAAGAGTTGTTGATGATTGACAATTGGGTCAAGGGTGATGCTTATGATAAGTATTAGGATATAGTTGTTTAGGACACAAGCAATAGGCCACCTTGAGCCTTTGCTTAAGTTCTACCACCGTGGGTAGCAACCACAGAGAAACTGTCTGGGACATTGACCCTAGAAAGGGTTGTGTACCCAATAATTAGTTTACATCAAACCATAGAGTAGAAAATAGAACTACATACTTTACGCCTTGATCCTGTGCCGAAACGGGTATGTAGGAAGTCTTGGGACAGAGTTTCCCTAGTACTCAGGCATTCGTGGATGGGGTCTAGGTTTGGTAAGAAGAAGGATTGAGTAGAATCCAAATTTGAAAGATAAGTATAATAAAAAGGAAAAAGTAATTCAATGCATACTCGGAAGGAATCCCGTATGGATTCGCTTGACTTCCCAAGGCTTTAAGCCAAATTCCGAGGTGGAATTCAATCTTGTATTATGTTATTTTAATTTCTCCTAAGGACGGTGACCTCGGTGCACTCCTATTAGAAGATTGTAGTACTTAGTGAGTGACTCAGGACCCGAATGGTCCCGATGAGTCTAAGTCTCTGGCCAGAGCACCTCCTATCCCAATTGGATAGATGCCTACCCCATATGGGTAGATGCCTATCCCGTATTGGATAGATGAAACCTCCTACTCCGTATGGACAGATGCCTAACCCGTATGGTTAGATGCTCATCCCGGATGGATGAATGCTTAATCCTAATGGATGGATGCCCAGAGTATGCGATTGAATCAAACACAAATGATTAAATTATTATTTTTTTTAAAAAATGGTCAAATTTTGTTGGGTTAAGTAAGGTAGGTTATTACATGTGGTATCAGAGCAAAGGTTCAAATCTTGACCTTTTTCTCACTTCAATTTACACAACTAAGGGAATGTTTTGCAATGGTAGAGATTAAATTATAAAATCTTAAATCAAGAACTAACTACATAATTTAATTTTCAGGTAAAACCCTAGAATGGCTAGAGGAAGAGGAAGAGGAAGAGGAAGAGGAAGGGGTAATGGAAGACGTACTACCACTAGGAGACAAATGGAAGCTAACCATGAGGAAAATAATGAAGAAAACCATGAGGAAGACCATGAAGGAAATCAACATAACCCAGGGAATAACAAAGATGGGGTCGAGGCTATAATCAACCTTCTAACCGAACAAAGGGATAAAATCAACTTCTTGGAGCAATCAATGCAGGACCTTAGGGCAAGGCAAAATGACATTGAAAATCAAAGTGGAATTGAAAATGGAAATCCTGGTAGCAATCAAGGGAATATGATGGATAATAGAAAGGAAAATAACATATTGGAACTCTCCAAGGATTTGAAAAAAATCACCCCTCCTAAGTTCGATGGGAGGCAAATTGGTGAAGGAGCTGAAAATTGGTTAAATGAAATGGAAAAGTATTTTGAACTAAGAGATTTTAGCGAAACAACCAAGGCCTTATGGGGTTCCTATCAACTCACAGGGGAGGCGGCTAGTTGGTGGACCAACACCAAGAAGCAAAATGGGTATAGCAGGGATACGATCACATGGGATCAATTTGTTCACCACTTCTGAAAAAGGTGGCTCCCTCAATTATTCTTTGATGAGAAAGTGACAAAATTCCATAATCTACATCAAGGGCCCCTATCAGTTCAACAATATTGGGATAAGTTCGCCAAACTGCTTAAGTACGTACCTATGTACCAGAAAGATGAAGAAGGCCAAGCGAGGAAGTTCATTTTGGGACTAAACACCAACATAGGGGCAGAGGTCGACATGAATGGACCCAAAAACATGAACAAAGTACTTGAAAAGTCCCTGAGGCAAGAGAGGAAGATTCAAACACTAGCAGGGAAGAACTATAATGGGAACCACTCTTTTAAAAGAAAGCAGGAATTCAAGGGGAACACGAACTTCAACAAAAGTCAAAGGAATAATTCTTCCGAAAGAAGGTCACCCCCTAATCAATATCAGAGGAATGGAAATAATAATAATAACAGGGGCAATAATAACAGAGGCAACTATAATAGGAATGACTAGCAGAACAAGATAACTTATCCACCCAGGGCCAATGAAACAAGGAATGATCCCCCTAGGAATCAAGGCAGGAGGGGTCCTCCAGGGGGATTCTTTATGTTTGGGGGAAACCATTTTTCTAGAGAGTGTATGAGGATGCAAGGTCAGATTAGGGCCAATCAACCCCAACAAGGGCCCAAACAAAGGATTCATGCAGCAGTTAGGAACCGAACAACAAGATTCCAAAATGTTCTCGTGGAAACTACAGGTACACTATTTGAACAACCAATTTCAATTCTAATTGACACTGGGTCATCTGAATGTTTCATCTCACCTGAATTAGTAAGCAAATATGCATTAAAAGTTAATCAAATGGAGTCATCATGGACAGTTCAATATGGGGATAAGGAAACTAGGGAAGTAACTAAGTGTTTGCCGAGGGCAAGGGTACAATTTCTTGAGTTTGAAACAAGGGTAGATCTCTTTGTGGCACCCCTAGGATTATATGATGTAATTATTGGAATGAGTTGGTTAACAGATCATCAAGCTAATGTAGATTGCTGTAACAAAGTTATTAAATGTTTGGATGATGGGTGGGAAAGGGTCAAAATCCAAGGAAAGTTTAATCCCATTAATATAGAAACCATATCAGCCATGCAATTAAAGAAGGAAAGAAGAAGAGGAGGCCTAATCTATATGGTTTAAATTGATGAAGGAAAGGAGGAAAATACCCCAACCTTTGAAAACACCCCTTTCTTAAGAGAATTCAAGGATGTATTTCCAGAAGAATTACCCGGCTTACCCCCTAAAAGGAAGTTTGACTTTTCTATCGACGTACTACTGGAAGTTGAACCAGTATCAAGAGCACCTTACCAAATGAACACAACTGAATTACAAGAGCTCAAAATGCATTTAGAGGAACTCTTAGCTAAGGGATTAATAAGGCCGAGTGTATCACCATGGGGAGCACCAGTCTTATTCGTTAAGAAGAATGATGGAGCCTTAAGACTGTGCATCGACTATAGGATGTTGAACAAGGTCACAATAAAGAATAGGTATCCCTTACCTCGAATAGAGGATCTTTTTGACCAAATGAAAGGAGCAGTAGTTTTCTCAAAGATAGACCTCCAATCAGGATATCATCAACTCAGAATTAAGGAGGAGGACATTCCGAAGACAACTTTCAGGACTAGATATGGGCATTATGAATTCACAGTAGTTCCTTTTGGTGTAACCAATGCCCCAGCTGCATTTATGAACCTAATGAATAGTGTACTCCATGACTACTTGGACAAATTTGTTTTGGTATTTCTGGATGACATATTGATTTACTCTAGGAATGAGGAGGAGCATTTAGTACACCTACAAATTGTTTTGCAAAGGTTGAGGGAGCATAAGTTATATAGGAAACTATCAAAATGTGCCTTCTTCAAAGAAAAGATTCACTACCTTGGGCATATAATATCAAAGGAAGGAATAGCAGTTGATCTAGATAAGATAAAGGCAATAGTAGAATGGTTGATCCCTAAAAATGTTTCAAAGGTAAGAAGCTTTATGGGGCTAGCAGGGTACTATAGGAGGTTTGTGGAAGGATTCTCTAAGATAGCAAACCCCATCACCTCATTATAGAGGAAGGGTAAAAGGTTTGTGTGGATAGAACAAAGTGATAAGGCATTCCAAATTTTGAAGGGGAAACTAACTTCAACACCCATTCTAAAAGTACCAGATCCGAATGGACACTTCATAGTCGTAACTGACGCTTCTATCGAAGGTTTAGGAGGAGTACTTGTCCAAGATGAAGGGGTAGTAGCTTATGAATCCAGGAAGCTGAAGAATCATGAAGTTAATTATGCACCCCATGACTTAGAGTTAGCAGTGATTGTGCATGCCCTACAGAAATTGAGACACTTCTTACTAGGGAAGCCATTTGAGTTAAAGTCAAAAAACCAAGGACTAAAGTACATCTTTACCCAGCCCCACTTAAATGCTAGACAAAGAAGGTGGTTAGAGTTTCTAAGTGAATATGATTTTGAAATTGAATATATTAAGGGGAAGGAAAATAGGGTGGCAGATGCTTTAAGTAGGAGGAGACACTTGATGACTATAGCAACATTCAAAACTTCTTTCAAACGGCAAGTAATGGATGAGCAGGGACATGACCCATGGTATGAGCAAGTCAATTTGACTTTAGAATACGATCCAACCGATCCTAGGCTGAAGGGTATACATTAGATGAAGATGGGTTGCTCAGATACAATAATAGAATCTATATTCCTAATTCAGGAGACTTAAGGAAAGTAGTCTTGTCAGAGGCTCATAATGCCCCTTACTTAGGGCACTCGGAGGTTAACAAACTTTATGCAGATCTAAAGAAGCTATACTTTTGGCAAGGGATGAAGAATGACATAGTCAAGTATGTGGCTAAATGTTTGGAGTGTCAAAGAGTAAAGGCAGAGCATAGACATCCAGCTGGATTATTACAATTGCATGATGTACCTCAACACAAGTGGCAAGTTATTAGCATGGATTTTGTGCAAGGGTTGCCCATGTCACCTTCTAGGCATGATACAGTAATGGTGGTAATTGATAAACTCACTAAGGTGGCACACTTTATACCAAGGAATCTGATGGATGATGCACCTACCTTGGCAAGGCGCTTTGTTAAGGAAATATTTAGGTTGCATGGAATGCCAGAGAAAATCATATAAGATAGAGATGCTAGATTCACTTCAAGGTTTTGGACAACTCTTCAATCAGCTCTAGGAACTCAACTAAATTTTAGCACTGCATACCATCCTGAAACTGACGGTCAAACAAAGAGGACAAATCAGATTTTGGAAGACCTACTTCGCATGTACTGCATGGACCAACAAAAGAAATGGGAAGATAACCTACCTCTGGCAGAGTTTGCTTACAATAATACATATCAAACATCTTTGGGAATGGCAGCTTTCGAAGCATTGTATGGTAGACCATGTCGAACACCTTTGAGTTGGGATAGCCTTGAAGATAGAGTAATTGTTGGACCAGATATGTTGAAGGAAATGGAAAGGAAAACTAAGGAAATTAGGCAAAGATTGAAGGAAGCCTCAGATAGGCAGAAATGTTATGCAGACAAGAATAGGACACCAAGGGAGTTTGAGGAGGGAGAGAAAGTCTTCCTAAGGGTTAGGCCACACAAGAGCTCCATAAGGTTTGGGAAAAAGACCAAGCTTGCACCTTGTTATGTTGGACCTTTTGAAATATTGGAAAGGATTAATCCAGTTGCATACTGGTTGGCCTTACCTCCCCAGTTGAGCCGAATCCATGATGTCTTCCATGTATCTCTTCTTAAAAAGTATGTACCTGATGAGAAACATATTTTGAATTGGGATGCTTTATAGGTCTAGGAAATGGGAGGAATAATGATAGAGCCATTCAGAATCTTGGAGAGGCACCAGTGCCAATTGTGCAACAGACAGGTTGATCAATGCAAAGTACAATGGAATCAGTATGATGAAACGAATGCCGCACGGGAAGATACTAGGGAAATGCAATAGTTGTTTCCTTTTTTGTTTTAAACCAATCATGAACTATAGACTCTTTTGATACATTCAATAAGTGTATCAGGACGATGCACAAATTAAGGGGAGGAGGATGTCACAACCCTCCTTTATCACCTTTTGATTTGATACAATTCTATTATATTTTTGGTTGAGCTATTGAAAATAATTGAATGAATATTGTAAAAGAATAAATAATGGACCCACACACACACTTGGAGAATATAATTCAAAAGGCATTATTTATTTTTATTTTTTATTTTTTATTTTCCTATTCCCAATTATGGCACATGTTGTAGGAGGAATTAGAAGCTTCTAGAGGAATCTTCAATACCTTGCATGTAACTCCCCCACTAGGATTTTAATCAATTTTGTATGAGTCCAATATTGGAAAAGAATCTCATTTTTAATTAATTTCTTGAAATAGTGGAATTAAGAGATTTTTCCTATATATTGTATGCAAGTTTTCATAAGAGGGAGTTGATTATGTTTTGAAGAAAATTTCCCAAGTTTTTAGTAGTAGGATCTTCTTTGGTAGTCTCATTTTTTCGTTGTAGGATTGTTAAGTTATTCTTGAAGATTTCTCTCAAGTTGCAAGGAAGGATCTAAAAAGGATAGCTAGAGGATTGGAGAGGATTCAACATTGAGCTTCGATAAGCCAGGTTCTCTTCTTTTGTCATCTCTCATTTACATATGAGAAATTTGTATTATCAAAAAAAAATATAGCTTCTAGATCTTCTTTTATATAAAAATAAAATAAAATTTTAGATTGTAAATATTTTCATCTTATTTAGGGATAAATATTGATAAAAGTACTTTTCATATAATGCATGTAAAAGATAGCTTTATTATTTATTTAATTTTCTATAGGAAAAAAAAAAATTATATATATATATATATATGTTAGGTCCCAGAGACAACTGAGAGGGGGGGGGGTGAATCAGTTGTCAAATAAATTCAAACCAAAAACAACTTAACCAACTTAATGCTTGATACTGGTAAACCGGTTCAATATGCTGGTAGACAATTTTAACAGTTAATTTCTATACCGGTAAGGATTAGTGCATGAAACATAAACACAAAGTCATCCACAACACATAACACCAATATTTGTACGTGGAAACCCTGTAAGGGGAAAAACCACGGTGGGAAACCTTACCCACAATCAGATGATACTACTGCAGATAGTAAGTGTACATAAATGGGGTCTGCACATGCAGAAAGGCCAAGCGCCTAGAGCTCACTGCTCAATCACAAAATGGGAGTCACACTGACTACAGTTGGATGGTTAAATCTAATAAGAATGTACTGCACAAAATAGCATCTTCATATGCTAGATTCAGTACCTGTGTAGTTCTGATTGTCTTCACAAAAACCTTCCTTCAATCTTCAAATGATGTCTGCATGTATAGCTCTGCTTATTCTCGCATATACCTTCACACAATCCTTTTTCGCATTCCCCATCTGATCTTACAAATAAGATCTTACATTTATACCATAACCTAAGACCAATTTTAGTAGGTCGGCTCTACAAGATATTACAATAAAAACATTTTACAAACAATACAATATCTGATGCAATAACCGATTGAACATGTCGGCTTAATGCATTTACAACAATAATTCATCATCTCCATAGCGTGCCATGCTGATCTGGAAAAGATAAACCTGCTGGTGTAACCCTGGACCTATTTGCTGGTAACAGCAAATATGCAAATATGAATATACTAATAAACAAAACTCTAGGACAAGATATCCAAACAATGTCTTCGACATTACCAAGTGTTTTCCATATCATTCCAAGTGTCGGTGATCATTATATCTTGTTGGTGTACTAGATACCGGTGACTGTGCATGAGTCACTTGCTTGCCGGTGAATGTTGTTGATTCTCCAAAGTGCCAGAGTTTTAGTAGGTGTTGACATCAATGAAAAAACCATACCAAAATACCAACAATCTCCCCCTTTGGCATTGATGGCAACACAAGATGGAAAAACCATCAAAGTGCCAAAACAGAAATGCCAAATACCAAAAACCAACAATCTCCAAAAAGATCATAACCAGAAATCAAAATACAAATACAGAGAGTAATAATCTCTCCCAAACAACAATCACTCCCCCTGGGAGCAACATGTGTTTTTCCATACCAATCTCTCCCCCTTTGACATCAAATGCCAAAGTTACAACAAAAACAAGTTCATATACAAAATACCAATCAATTCAATATACCAAAAACTCCCCCTTAGAAGTAGCTTCCCATCAAGGACCGGAATAAAAGATTTCTCTATTAATTCTGTCAGTTGATGTCAATCATCAACTTCCTAAGTCTCTACCAGTGGGGTTATGACTCCAAGCTGATCTCTGAGATATTCAAAAGTCTCCTTAGGCAAAGGTTTAGTGAAAATATCTGCAATTTGCTCTTTAGTATTCACATAAACCAGTTTTATTTCTTTTGCTTCAACATTTTCCCTTAGAAAATTTAGTTTGATAGAAACATGTTTGGTTTTAGAATGTAATACCGGATTCTTAGATATATCAATTGTTGTAGTGTTATCACAATAGATAGTAATAGGTTCCTTGCATTTTTATCTTTAGGTCGGGAAACTAATGTCCAAGTGTTGTTTTTCTCAATTTGTTCTAATTCTTCTTCCATAGCTTTAATCCAAAATTTATCTTCACATGCCTCATTAATAGATGATGGTTCAATTTGAGAAATAAGACATACCTCTTCATTTGCCAATCTTCCTCTTGTCATAACTCCTTTAAACTTGTTTCCAATTATCTGATCTTCAGAATGATTCAGTCTTACATACCGGGGTGTCTTTATTTGTTGTTGTTCCTCAGTTACTATGGAATCCTCAGATGATACCGAGGTAGCTGGATCTTCATTCTGTACTGGTGGATTTAGTGTAGGTTCATTTGTCAAAAAATTTGTTGTCGGTTCAAAGTCTATATACCTTGAATTTCCTCTGAATTGTTCATCAATCTTTACATTTGTACTTTCAATAATTTTCTGCAATCTTTTGTTAATTATCTATATGCCTTGCTCTTAGATGAATAACCAAGAAATATTCCTTCATCACTTCTAGGATTAATCAAAGGAAAAGATTCGCTACCTTGGGCATATAATATCAAAGGAAGGAATAGTAGTTGATCCAGATAAGATAAAGGCAATAGTAGAATGGTCGATCCCTAAAAACGTTTCAAAGGTAAGAAGCTTTATGGGGATAGCAGGGTACTATAGGAGGTTTGTGGAAGGATTCTCAAAGATAGAAAACCCCATCACCTCATTATAGAGGAAGGGTAAAAGGTTTGTGTGGATAGAACAAAGTGATAAGGCATTCCAAATTTTGAAGGGGAAACTAACTTCAGCACCCATTCTAAAAGTACCAGATCTGAATGGACACTTCACAGTCGTAACTAATGCTTATATCAAAGGTTTAGGAGGAGTACTTGTCCAAGATGAAGGGGTAGTAGCTTACGAATCCAGGAAGCTGAAGACTCATGAAGTTAGTTATGCACCCCACGGCTTAGAATTAGCAGCGATTGTGCATGCCCTACAGAAATTGAGACACTTTTTACTAGGGAAGCCCTTTGAGTTAAAGTCGGATAACCAAGGACTAAAGTACATCTTTACCCATCCCCACTTAAATGCTAGACAAAGAAGGTGGTTAGAGTTTCTAAGTGAATATGATTTTGAAATTGAATATATTAAGGGGAAGGAAAATAGGGTGGCAAATGCTTTAAGTAGGAGGAGACACTTGATGACTATAGCAACATTCAAACTTAATTAATAATTAATTTACCTTTAGTAAATTTTATAATTGTAAATTAAATTATATCAAATTTTATAATTAGATCTTTCAATCTATTTAAGATTCGTTGGGCCACTTAGTTTGCATTTTGGATTCATCAAAATTAATTAATTCATGATTAAACCAAAATTGTCAAATGTCCAAACTAATCGCTATTTTTGGAACCTATGTCTATAATTAATTACTCCCGTGGTAGGAATAAAACATTGCTTAATCTTGCATGTAAGTTACACTATTCTTGTATCGTGCAAATTACTTATACTTTATATGCATTTATTGATGACAAAGTTACATTTTCTTCATCTTCATGCAAGTCACACGTTTAATTATTAATATGCCAGTTTCATAATTGTCATTATTATGCAAGTTATATTTAAGTTTTGAATATTAATTAATTTAGTTATGGTTTTTATTCCACTTGGTTCATCAAGTAGTTGTTTCAATTAATTAAGCTTTGCAGTGTCTAATTATACACGTTCAATTCATAATTGTTTTCAAGCATGATGTTTTTCATAGCTTCTTAGTTAGAAAACTAAATAAAGGAAGTCGGAAAACCAAAACCTAGCAGCATTCGGTATATACAGTGCCTCTGGGTCACGCGTACGGGTAATGTTGTCATGTTGAACTACTACACTTAACGCCTAATAAAGTTGCATCAACGATGTCTCTGGCATCGTCCCTATAAATCATCGGGGAGTAATAAGGGACACTTGGAAGTTAAAATCCAAGGGGCGGGTAATCCCCCTTAGATCGATAATCTAATAAGATAATCCTTAATTGATTTTTACATCCGTTGAGTTAAACCATAGTAAACCCCCTTTAGGGTTGATTAAGTGAAATGCTTTTATGAAATTGATTTAATCTTGAAGAGTTGTTGATGATTGACAATTGGGTCAAGGGTGATGCTTATGATAAGTATTAGGATATAGTCATTTAGGCCACAAGCAATAGGCCACCTTGAGCCTTTGCTTAAGTTCTACCACTGTGGGTAGCAACCGCAGAGAAACTGTCTGGGACACTGACCCTAGAAAGGGTTGCGTACCCACTAATCAGTTTAACCATAGAGTAGAAAATAGAACTACATACTTTATGCCTTGATCCCGTGCCGAAATGGGTATGTAGGCAGCCTTGGGACGGAGTTGTCCCTAGTACTCAGGCATCCATGGATGGGGTCTAGGTTTGGTAAGAAGAAGGATTGAGTAGAATCCAAATTTGAAAGATAAGTATAATAAAAAGGAAAAAGTAATTCAATGCATACTCGAAAGGAATCCCATATGGATTCGCTTGACTTCTCGAGGCTTTAAGCCAAATTCTGAGGCAGAATTCAAGCTTGTATTATGTTATTTTAATTTCTCCTAAGGACGGTGACCTCAGTGCACTCCTATTAAAAGAGTGTAGTACTTAGTGAGTGACTCAGGACCCGAATGGTCCCGATGAGTCTAAGTCTCTGGCCAGAGCACCTCCTATCCCAATTGGATAGATGCCTACCCCGTGTGGGTAGATGCCTATCTTGTATTGGATAGATGAAACCTCCTGCTCCGTATGGACAGATGCCTAACCCGTATGGTTAGATGCTCATCCCAGATGGATGAATGCCTAATCCTAATGGATGGATGCCCAAAGTATGCGATTGAATCAAACACAAATGATTAAATTTTTTTTTTTTTTTAAAAGGTCAAATTTTGTTGGGTTAAGTAAGGTGGGTTAATACACAAAGCTTGAGAAGGCGAGGAAGGCAACTGAAAAGGCAGCCAAGCATGCAAAGAGGACGAAAGATGTGGCCACAGTTGCAGAACCTCTACCCATTCGACACCCAATTCTCATGGAAATGATGAACCTCTTGTCCCCAACCTTTGCATCTATTAATACTATGCAAGTTGGGACTGTACCTGGATCCTTAGACACCACGCAACTTACTTCAGGTGTCAACCAGACATTGCTTGATCAAATAACAAGTTGCTTACAGACCCCTCCCAGCCAAGAAAACACTGCTGCTAGGCCAGACCCTAGTAGGCCATAGTCCGTTGGGGTTGGATTTTTGACACCTCCTCCATTTAATACCCATATGGAGAATTGATCAATTATGTGATCAATTATATTTTGTGAGCCCTCTGAAGTGCAGATTTTGAGTTTTGATATAACTGTGATGTGATTATAGAATGACATACTGCCATATTTTGTAATGTTTTCAAGAACTTCATTGTTTTCAGATATCTCAGATGAATATTCCAATGAATTGATGTTGTTATAAATCTCATATGTTTTTTTTTTTCTGATGTTATATTTCTCATATATCAGTTGAACTAATCTCATATATTTCTCACTATCAAAAGAGGCCACATTAGTGTTCAAATTGCTCACTATCAAAAGAGGACATATCAGTGGCATCTAAATAATCAGATGTCACTGATATGTCCTCTTTTGATAGCAAGAAATTTGAACACTTATAAGTGTTCAAATTGCAGTCATCATATATAAATTGCAGTGTCTAATATGTCTACTAGGTCATTGCATCAAAATGATAAAAGGAAGTGTCCTATTAATGTTGAAATTGAAACAAATTAAAGTCCCAAAAAGAGATGAGTGAAACATAAACAAATCAGAAATTGCATTGTCTAATAGATCATTGCCAAAGTAAAGTTCCACAAAGAGATTGAAAGATAAACAATTCAACAAATGCATTTTCTAATAGATTTTTTTCTAATGTGAACTAAGTGTGTTTCTTGCAGCCATATGAACTAAGTGAGGAATTTAAACAAATTGAAACATAAACAATTCACAAATTGAAACATAAACAATTCACAAATTGAAACATAAACGATTCACAAATTGAAACATAAACAAATAAGAAATTGCATTGTCTACTAGATCATTGCCAAAGTAAACTCCCACAAAGAGCAGATTGAAAGATAAACAATTCACAAAATGCATTTTCTACTAGATTTTTTTCTAATGTGAACTAAGTGTTATTCTTGCAGCCATATGAACTAAGTGAGGAATTTAAACAAATTGAAACATAAACAATTCAGAAATTGAAACATAAACAATTCACAAATTGAAACATAAACAATTGAAAAATTGAAACATAAACAAATCACAAATTTCATTGTCTACTAGATCATTGCCAAAGTAAAGTCATATTGACTTTACCTGAGAGGAAGGCTTGTTATCTTCGCCATAGTGACTCCTTATCGTGTTTGTAATTGCCTGCCATAACAATTACAACAAAATGCAAAACAAACTAAAGTCTGTTAAGAAACACATTTAATAAGAAATGCATAACTACCTAAGATATCTACACAAATTAATATAAAATGTAAGCATTAAAGGCATAATGTCCAAAGAATTGAAGTGTGTTAATAAACACGTTTACATTGATATGATGATCTTCCACAAGTATGGTTCTTCCCTCGATGCCCTGGCACGCCTGCAAAAAATAGTAATAGTCGAGGGTAGGGTAGCATTGACACAACAAATCATCCATACATTATTGAATGCAAAACAACTTTTTGACTATCTTTAACATTTGACAACATGCATACAATCCTTACACATTCATACATACATATTCAAATGCATAAGTACATACATATACATATCCACCTACATACATATGCACATGTACATAGAATTGCACATATGCACATATACATACATATGCATATGTATAACATACATACATATTGAAAACAAATAGTTACATAAGGAATGTGCAAAGCGAATTTGCAGAACTCAGAAATATGCAATGAATTGGATTGTAATGAAAGTGACATAGAAAATTTTGTCTTATATATAATTCGAATGTGCAATGCATTCGACTGTGGTAGCTAGCTATTTTCAAATTTGAATTTTTTGTGGGAAACAGTCGATCATGTCATATTAAATATGCAGTCCTCCATTGCTTCGAAGTGTTCATTTTTCTTCTATGCTTTGAATTGCTCACATATAATGAGTCAAGTTCACACTATATATATGTATGTTGAAATAATATAATGAGTCAAATTCACACTATAATGAAACAAATAATGTGGAGTCAAGTTGACACTATAAACCCTCAAGTTCACACTATAATGAAGCAAACAAACTTGAATTAAGTTCACACTATAATGAGTCAAGTTCACACTATAATGAAGTGAATAATTTGGAGTCAAGTTCACACTATAATGAAGCAAAGAAAGTGGAGTCAAGTTCACACTATAATGATTAAAAATAAAATCCATTTCTACATGTAACAATGAGTACAAATCCATCATTGAAAACTTTTGAACAAAAAAAAATGCTATTGTGTGTGTCTACACACACACACATATATATGTATATGTGCGTGTGTGTATGGACAATGACCATGTGTGTGTGTGTGTGTGTGTGTGTGTGTGTGTGGACAATAACCATATATGCACATTAAACTATAAGAGAGCATTGAAATGAAACTGTAAACCGCATACAAAGAAATCATCAATATACAAAGCATAATGCAGCTACGAAGGAGCATAAACAATCATTGGACATCCAATACGGTTGTTAATATTATTTACAGTGACTATATTGAAAGAAATGTTGGTTTACTGAAAACAATATAATTTAAATTGAAAGATTTATAACATTTAACATTGACAAAAAAAAAAATTAACATTGACTGTAGAAGGAATTTAGTTATTCAGTGTGTACCAATCTGAATGAGTGCCCTTGAATAAGGAATATGTTGTTGACTACAACAAATTTTGTGGCTATATGCTCATTGTCCATATACATTTACACATTTATATAAACAATAACCATATAGCCACAGAACTCGAAACAACCATCATTATAGAATATATTATGCTATTGTGTGTGTTTCTTCATGTATACATATACATGTATATATATATACACACACATACATATACATGTATATGTGCATACATGTACACATGTATATATATACATATACATATACATATACATACACATACATACATGTGTGTGTGTGTGTGTGTGTGTGTGTGTGTGTGTGTGTGTGTGTACATAGATATGGACAATAACCATATAGGCACATAAATTAAAACTGTATATAACAAGGAGACAAACTAAAAGCATGAGATGTAGGAGTAAAATATGTAACTGTGATGTGATTGAAAACTAGATATTGCTGATATTCTATTAGATACTAAACAATTCTATCATTGAACATCTTTCAACAAAATAAAAATGCTATCATGTGTACCTATGTATATATATATATACAGAGACAGATCAATTAAATGAAACCCTCAATGCCATTGAGATAAATGATGAAAAAACAAATCAATTTCTGCACATACCAATGAATAGAAATCCATCATTGAACATATTTGAACAAAATAAAATGGTGTTGTATGTATGTGTGTGTGTGTGTGGGTGGGTGTGTGTGTGGGGGGGGGGCAATAACCATATAGGTACAAAACTTGAGACATTATATATCAAGGAGAGAAACTAAAAGCATATATTGTATTAAGATGCAATATTATATTAGATATTGTTGATATTGTATTAAGATGTAGATTCATTTGTGAAATGACTAATAATTGAATGATGTTGTATTTCTCATATGAAATTTATTGGAAGTAATATAGTGTATGCCTGATAATATTATTTACAATGAGTATATTAACAAATTGAAGGCAAAGAAAACAATGAAAATGCCTCAAAAAAAATTCATTTCCCAAAGTTTTTAGGGCAATGTAGTTGGTGGTAATTCATTTCAAGTGTGTAATGCCCCGCCAAAAACCCTAAAGGAAAACATCACAATCTAGGCAACTAAAGGGTGAAATAATTTTTTCTTTTCTTTTAAGATTAAGTGCATTAATTATATCACTTGCACGTTTAATAACACAGCAGAAGACTAACACTCGATTCCCTAAGGGTTACCAACGAAGATTACTTCATAGATTATAATAACACCACGGAAAATCCTATTGTTCAACTAATTAGGAAAATTAAATGTTTAAGATAAACTCTACACATACATCTAAATTCCATAATGAAAGAATCAAAGTACTCCAATGCATTCATTTCTCATAGTTCATATATACAAAAGATTTAAAGCAACTAAATTAACAAACATTACAATGACTCCCTTTTTCAATATCCATAAATACGTGTTTACAAAAATACCTTGAATTACAATGTTACAATATGAAGGTTACATAAAAGTTTGATACAATGACCTCAAGGTTTCAACTGAACAATGATCATGAACATGAGTTGGTACATGAACCACGAACCAAGAACAACAGTGAAGCCCTTCCTCGCCTGAAGATACATTCTAGAACATCCGATGGGAAGTGGCACTACCACCCGACCATGTGATCCCGAAATGGAACCACCCCACCGTGCTAGGAGATAGTAGAAAACCCACAAGCAAGAAAAGTAAGACAAGTACGAAAGGACTACAAGACTCCGCAAACATCCATGTGACTCAACTCACAAACACTAGTGAGTCTAAGGAGAGAGTGTCATCACATAGCTTAAGATGGATACCATGGTACAACCTCCTAGGTCCCGGCTCTCTGTCCTGGTAACCTCTCCTAGCTTCTAGCTCCAACTAAGTCTCATACGGATCCTACCAATCCTTTCATGAAGACAAGGTGGTAAGTTTTCCATTCCAGGCCTTCTCGTAACATTATTAGCCCTATACAAGCACTACACCTATGCACGAGGCACATTATCTTAATTAATATTTATTCTAACCACCCCCTAATCAATTATTAGGTCATCACTTTTTATCTGACTTCTGACGGGTTATCCTGTCATCCACTTTGGGCACGACCCCCGCTCAAAAGCCACTCTCTCTCATAGGACACTACAGGAAAGGTCTCTCTACGAGAACTCTATGGCAAAATAGACAACCCTACCTAATCCTGACAAACCACAGGTGAAGGATACACAATCAGTAACCAAAGATTGACCATTTGGACAAAACACACAATGGCTCACATCAATAAGGTTATACATCAACACCTGACCAAGGAAATATAATAACATAGGACACAATGACAACTCAACTAGAATTGCAATGAAATTTAAACTTGACTGAAAACACCATTTACACAAGATCCTAATACAGGCAATCTTCTCTTAAAACAACAAAATGCATAAATAGCTTTCAAATTAAGACTTCCAGAAAATAAGAAATACAACTATATTAATACACTATTTAATAAGTCAAAAACCTAATGTTTCATCTTTTTCGTAGTTCAATTTCAGAGTTTCTCTCTCTATCCTCTAACTCTGTTTCTAAAGGATTGGATGATCTAATTTTCTAAGAGTTTCACTAAGTTTAATCTACCAACTTTCATGAAATATATATCATTAATGCATCTATACTTGCATGATCGTAATAAATTGATTGATATTGTGACTAACTATTTCATAAATATAAATCTAGATCATTCTTAATCTCTTAAATCCTTTCAACAAAACATACTAGATTTGAGCCTACCTCAAGAAACGCGATCCACGGCTATTATGATCCTTGATAACTTCAAATTGTCTGCAATACGTCTGGGTTCCAATACTTTCCACCTCAGCGCTCTTCTATCTCACGAGATCTCTATTCCAAGTCCTTACCCTTTCTATATTTTGAGAATTTCTTTGATAATAATAAAGTAATTAACACTCATTCAAGAGCATAACCCCCAAGTTTGACACTAAATCGGAGATGATCATCGTTGATCTTTTACAACTTGATCATAAACACATCAAAATCTCCACTATTCCATTCTCCCTAATCTCTTGTCACTCTTCTACGTTCTTGCTCTCCTCTATCTTGCTCTCTTTTTCTTTATTTCTCTCTGCTCCAACTTGCTATTTGCTATCTTCCTCTATATCTTTTCCTACCTTCTCTTCTTCATTCCATTCTCTAATCCTTCATTGCCTCTCACCTCTCCCTTCTCTTCCAACTCAATAGTCTATATATAGTGTTGTCATCTACCCTCTTTCCTACTTTCAAGCTATCTCTCTTAGTGGTGGATTGATTCTAAATGACACCACTCAAGGTTTTATTGCAACATAATAGTCCTAAATGGTTTTGAATTCTTATGTGTTCACATGCAAAGTTATCCATTAACTTCTTATGTGACACCACACTGCACATGTCATTATAGACATTAATAACGACTCCCTTGCAAACGGTTTTATAAGTTCTCATGATGCCAAGTCGACTTTCCTTCTTTTTCAACTACAACTTGTATTAAATACACCCAATCATTGTAGTAGCGAACTCTTCTCATTCCAATTTAACGAGTTTGACATCTCTTCAAACACATCGTGGTTGCAAGGTTTGATCATCTTAAACTCTACGTGTTTGTTTGCATGTATAGTTGATACCAATCCAAAGACTTCCTTCTCTTAACTCGTTGTTTTCTCAGTCATCATTAATACTGATTATTTTGGAAGTTGTTTAGCTACGTGTATAGTGATTTTCCAAGTCTTAATGGTTGCTACATGTATGAAATATGGTTATATAAAGGGGGGTAGTTGGTGGTGTGTCGACTCCCTTCATTACTATGCTTGCTACATTAACCTGCCAACTAACATTAAGTTTAGTGTTTACATGTCGTGGGTGTTAAGGACAACATTACCCATTGTGGCTTGTCTATGGAAGAGGAGAGGTGGTCGGTGGTAATACCACCCCCTCCCTTTTAATAACGGGAGTGGTCGATATTACTATCGACCTCCCTCACCTTAACCTTAACTCATATTCAAGACACCACCCATTCTCGGTCGTTACTTGTAATAGCTTCTACATTTTAGTGGCTTCTAATATGTCATTATACTGATCGACTTCTGTGACACCGAGGATCAGGGAGAAGGGCCAAGTCGACTATCGTGGGTCGATATGTTCAGTTGGTTCGACAATGGTTGCTAATAGTTGACTTACTTATTCAACCCGCCACCTTTTACTCTACATTGCATAAAACGTAAATAAAAAAAAATATTATATTTATATTTAAATAATGACTTAAATCATTAATATATATTAAACATTAAACTCTTACAAATTCTTTAATAACCATTTTCTATAATTACATATATATGTAAATATATATTTTGGCTTTTCATTAAAACAATATTTATAATTTTTTTTTAAATATGTTTTTATATATCACGATTACATATGTATATACTTGTATATGGTCGATTCATACAACTATATGGTCGATTCATATACATATATATAATACGTATATATATTTATTTTAATCTCAAATGATTACGTAGGTATAAACAAATTTCCTGACGTAAACAAATTTCACGATAATTGTATATATATATATATATATACGATCGAATTCAAAGTTACACTTTCTTATACAAAAGACAATAATCATTCGATATAAGGTACGTTAAGTCGTAGAATCCAAATTATTCAACTTATCATAAATCACATTAAAATAATCAATATAATTAGTCATAAACTATATTCACCTTCGAATATATACATATATAAGTTTATAATCGATTCCTAATATTTAAAATACGTACAACTATAGTATAGTTCCGAAAATTCACCTACTTCTACACGAAGGACGTTAAATCATAGAGTCACTACTTAATTCACATTATTAACAATTTTTCACCCTTCATAGACAAATAAAACATAACGTGCAATAATTTAAATCATTAAACACACAAACTGAGTAAAACTCAAGCAAATACTCATAAAAGATCAAACAACAAAATACGAAGGCTGAACAAACTAACAGGACGACCAACTGACGACATTCACACGAGTGTAACTGAATAAAATAGGGTCAACTACTATCTCCTCCACTTCCATCGAAAAATATAAGGCACACTCAGACTTGTGAAGCCAGGTGGAGACAATACCCTATACCTACCCGGTACTTGTACCTGCAATAACCTGCATCACCGAACCACACATGCATATATACAATATAGAAAACACGACATACACACCGATGAAGGAGAATCGCGACATTCCCTGTCTCACTGAAATGAGTGAAGGAAAATCATCCCCTTGCATCCAATGCACTCGCAGACACACAACATATAATTCTACATTGCATAGATAAAGTGTCGTGTCAATACATAGCAATAATCCATAAAATGCCATAAATCACAAGTATTGAAATACTGCAAATAAATTATGCATCTCATACCCAGATAATGCATGAAATAATGTCATATAAGTCTGAATAACAAATCATTGTAATGTATCCACATAAAACAACCAATAAAATATCAGTCCAATGAGTTCAAACGAGTAGGGGTACTACAAAGTGGCCCATAATGTGTATGTGAGAAGGTTGTTATATGTCGACAATAACACACACACACACACAGATATATATATATATATATATATATATATATATATATATATATATATATATATATATATATATATATATATATATATATATATATATATATATATATATATATATATGAGGACAACAACCTTATAGCCAGTATCAGGTATACACATTATTGTAATGATAAATAATGAAGGGGTTTCAAATAAAACAAATAGATAATCATTTTTTTTTGCCATTCTCTGTGAGGATTTCGACATTATTATACTGTAAGGATTTCAACATTATTAAACTGTAACAGAGCATTGAAATGAAGCAGAGAACAATAATGAACAATAATCAATTATTTTTGCATTCTCTGTAATTATTTTGGCATTATAAACAGAGAAACGTCATCTAATAGCCCACCCATAAAAAAAATGATAAATAATGAAGGGGTTTCAAATAATTATCAACAATAATCAATTTTTTTTGCACTCTGTAATTATTTTGGCATTATAAACAGAGAGACACCATTGAACAATGCACCCATAAAATAAAATGATAAATAATGAGGGGGTTTTGAATAATTATGAACAATAATCAATTTTTTTTGCATTCTCTGTAATTATTTTGGCATTATAAACAAATAGAACCATTTAAAAACCCACCCATAAAATAAAATGATAAATAAAGAAGGGATTTCGAATAATTATGAACAATAATCAATTTTTTTTGCACTCTCTATAATTATTTTGGCATTATCAACAGAGAGAAACCATTTAATAGCGCAACCATAAAAGGAAATGATAAATAATGAAGGGGTTTTGAATATTTATGAGTAATAATCAATTTTTTTGTATTCTATATAATTATATTGGCATTATAAACAGAGAAACACAATTTAACAACGCACCCATAAAATGAAATCATAAATAATGAAGGTTTTGAATAAATATGAACAATAATCAACTTTTTTTGCATTCTCTATAATTATTTTGGCATTATCAACAAAGAGAAACCATTTAACATCACAACCATAAAAGGAAATGGTAAATAATGAAGGGGTTTTGAATATTTATGAGTAATAATCAATTTTTTTGCATTCTATATAATTATATTGGCATTATAAATAGAGAAACACAATTTAACAGTTCACCCATAAAATGAAATCATAAATAATGAAAGGGTTTCGAATAAATATGAACAATAATCAACTTTTTTTGCATTCTCTATAATTATTTTGGCATTATCAATAGAGAGAAACCATTTAGCAGCCTAGCCATAAAAGGAAATGATAAATAATGAAGGGTTGCCAAAGAAAAGGAAGATAATCTCTTTTTTTTGCCATTCTATGTGATGATTATGGCATTATTAAACTATAACAGAGCATTGAAATGAAACCCTAACCTACATATAAATAAATCATCAATAGACAAAGCGTAATGCAGCTACGAAGGAGGTAAACCATCATTGGACATCCAAAAATCATGAAGGAAGAGCCGCAATGGTTACCTCGAGCTGAAGCGAGCCATTGCAGAGCCGAAGGAGCCAAAGTAGCCGCAGAACGTCGACGATAGGGAAATAACTCGCAAAGAGAGCATGGTGGGAGAAAAGGGAAATGTGAGAAATTCCAGAAATTCCAGAAATTCCACATTTTTCCTTTTTTTTTAGGGCAACATAGTTAGTGGTAACTAGTGCCATGTGGGACCATTTTTAGTCCATGGGAAGGTGGAAATGGGTGGTCAATGATTTATTCGACCACCCATTAAAACATTATTATATGCAACCTTGCTTTTTTTAAATTCATAACTTGTTATAAAAAGTTTTTTTTTTTAGTTTTAAAAATGTGATAATTATATTGTGTATTAGGCATTTAAATAACAGGTATTGGCCTTTTAGTATGTAGGTATTGGCGCAAAAGAGGTCAAGTATCAATCATCACTTCGAAATGACCACTTTTTGACCTTTCAATGCATAACGACCCGTAGAGATCGGATCATTACTACCCGGAAGCCAGATCCATATCTTTAAGTAGTTAAGTCGCATACGAAGACAACCAAAACAAAAAAATTGAAATTTGATGTACCCTTTAAGATCTGTAGGTGCGCAAAGTTAGCTATAATGGCTACTGGTGCTCTTCCCCTAAACTATGATTGCATTATTTGATTTAAGGGTGCCAAATTGTTGTGAGGTTTCACAACATACCCCATTTATACCATGTGGAATGAGGACCCATTGATGTGTCTTTTATACACGATCAAACACATAATATAATACCCAAAGGTACGTTATCCTCTCTTGAACAAAGCTTCCCCTAATGCTGAATATTTCGCCTAAGGATCAATTGAGGCAACTCCAAGGTTCTAATATGTAGGTTCTCTACTTGTGGATAAGCACCAATGTTCGTTGTGTTTGTTGTTTCATCAAGGGGCCATACATACTTTCTATGAAAGTTGGTTCTTGCAAATACTTTACCAATGAAGAACTGGATTTTCCTAATACTAACAGATGTTTCAAAAAAGGCAAAAGATAAGGGATTCAAGAGGGCTATGCTAAACTAATCCTAAGAATGACTAAATGGAGGGTGATCTTAGTGAAACTCTACCAATCTCAGTCTTGCCATAGAACCACAACTCTACTGGAATCAGTGTGATCTTCTAAGGGAATTCAAAGATTTTTTAATCATTAATGAACATAGATACTATCAATAGGATACATATTAGTATTCAAGTAATGATTGAACCCTAAACAATTTCAATAGCTCTAGTTGACCATACATGGCACACTTACAATCAGTAAGAGGCTAGTGGTTTGGACTATGAGCTTTGCTAAAAGATCAAACACAACATTTATCACTCAATCTAACTCTAACATCTAAATACTATCTTCAATAAGAGTGATTCAAGAAGATGAACAACCATGTAAAAAGCCACAAAGATTGCAATAAAACACCATAACTTCAATATTTCATTGATATCATAGCAAAATATAACAACAATTGTTCAACTTTCTCTTTTCACCAAATTTGTACTCTCTATGAATAACTACTCCTCTTCTCTGCTGCTAATAAACTTATTCCTCTTAACCTTTTTTTTTTACAAATGAAATGAGTGAGAGCTTATATAGCATTCTCAAATACATTGAATGGCCCAGATTTAAAGAAGAACAAAGGTTGAGATTTTGACACCTAAACCCTAATTAGGGTTTGTTACAAAAATAACCCTAATTAGATAAGCATTATCATAACATAGCCAATAGAAATTGGCACAAATAATGAGGAAGCATCGTCCAATAGGGATTGAATCACCACATCATTTCATAACAAATTCTCATCTATAATTTTGTTCCCTTTTCCTTGTTCCTTTCTAGCAAATTCAATGAATCTAGACGTAATACCTTGAACGTCTGCAATGGGAATCTCAGGCAGGTTCTTTGTTTTCTCTTCCAAGTGAAGGACCTAATCAAAGGCTGCAAGAAGAGTCATCTCCCATCCGTGCTCCAACTCTTTTGTTTTCTCAATCAGGAACATAGTAGTATACATTTGATCTCACTGCTCTTTTGTGATTATGTCTTCCTCTCTACAAAAAATGACCTTGATCTCGTCCTCCAATTCTTAGACGTCCACATATGTTTCAATCTCTATCCTTCTATCAAGGATTGTACACAGTACATCAAATACCTTATCCTGAATAGGATGGATAGTGTCCTCAACTCGGCTACACCTACTATTGATGTCCTTGAATAGAACTTCCTTCATTTGGAGCAAAATTGACCATTGTAGGAGATTATGGGTTCCTCCATCAATTATCCTTTCATGTGCTAAAACATGTCTTGATGTCCTTCTTAACACTTGCAATACTGGGATGACAATGTCTCTAGTGTGAGTGAATGCATCGATAGTTACCACTAGATTATGAATGATCTCAAGGATTTGGACGGCCCTATGGACTGTTTTCATCATTCTTCCGATAAATTCCTTAGCTACCATGTAGGATCTATCAATCCATGTATCCATGAGTCGGGCTAAGTTCTTCATCTTTTCTACCTGATTTATTGACTCAAGAGGGAGTGCATGCAAGGGTGAAACTACAAGATCCTATCGCCTTAATGGCTGATTAAGGTGGCTAAAATAATTCCTCCAAGCATTAATCTCCTTTTCCAACCTTTTTTCTTTTCCATTTCTTCTTTTAGTTTATCATTGACTGCCCTCACTGAATCAGTCACATCTTCCATGGCTTGCTCGGAGGTAAGTGGGCCAAGATCAAATGTCTCTAAATCATATTGTTCTACCATGATCTCATCATCGTACTTGTTCACTGCTGGTGTAGCTATCTATATCTTTCTGGACCTTGTATCATCATTGATTACCTTAGACATCTTTTTAGCTTTCTTCCTTTCAATCTCCTCTTGAGAATTGCCTAGAAGGCTTTCCAAATCAAATACTTGCTCGTCATCCTCAACCACAACTACCCTCGTAAGTCTTTCTCTAAACCAATCTGGAATGGAAGACTTTCCTTCTCTTACTTGCACTTCCTTAGGCAATGGTTGCTCGCCTCTAAAAGGAGATGTTGCTTCATCATCATTTCTTTCTCTTTGTTGCTCATTCACATCAACTTGGAGAGCAAGAGACTGACTTGATGAGTGATGAGGTGTCCTTCCTTTGTCTTGTTTGTCATTTTATATTGTGGATTCCATAGACTCATCTATCTCATACACCTTCTCTCTTTGATCCTCTCCTTGACTTATCTCCTTTTCATGTCTAGAAGAAGCACTTGAGGGATGATCAGGATTTATCTTTTGTTTCTTCTTGGACGATTCTCTCTTTTTAGGTCCTTCTTTTCTCTTCGACCCCTTAGATTGAGTTATGTTATCACCTCTCCTTTCATTCTTGTTTCTGAGCTGAATGTCAAAACTATATTTTGTTCCTTCAACTTTTGATGTTGTACATCCACCCATCTGCGAGTGCAACTCAAGATTGGATCCATCAATTCTCTTAAGTCTGCGACTTCTTGCTCATCCTAATCAATCTTCATTTCTTTATCTTCTTTCTCATAGGAAGATTGAAGATATCTGCCACTGTCTTGTGCTTGATCTGATACTCTATAAACTTTGCATTTTCTGATAAGATCTAAGGGCAATCGAGAGTGCATCTTTCTTTTTACCCCTACATCATCCTGAACATTCATCCAAAATCCCTCTACTTGAAATACATGCTTGTACTTCTTCCCAACTGTTTCTTCCATATGACCATTAGGATCAAAATTTTGTCTCGAGCCAAAAGATGTGAATGAGTAGAGAGATAGTTCATTTTCTACATCTCCAGCTGCTTGAGAATTAGGACATACTTCAATTGAATTTCCAAGTAAAATAGGTATAGGGATACCATTCCCATGCTTATGTCTTGATACCTTAGCACAAGTTGTCAACTGTCTAGTCACTTCAAGTAGTACTACTCTATTCATAGGTTACCTCGAAAACATATAAGGGGGTGAAGGAAATCCATGGATCCCGATGTACGTGAATTTAGGAAATTGAATGAACCACGTACCATGTTTCTTCATGAGCTCTTATGCTTCTGGAGAAAATCTTTGGTGAATTCCTCCTTGTAGTGTCCTGGTGATATGCATTGTGAAAGTATCATCGACTAGCTTGTATTAATTCTGAGGTGGATGATGCAATTGAGCATAAGAATCACATACTCTTATCTCTCTGGGTCCTCTCCCAACAACTCCTCTGTGTGGTAGTCCTGCATATTCAAAGTATCTAGCTAAAGAATATATAACATATGAACTCATGTGGAATGACTTAGTAGGGACTAGCCTCCTCAACTGCACATCTAGGTTGTTACTTATAATCCTGGCCCAGTTGAACATTCCTTTCCCTTGAATGATCACTTGTATAAAGAAGAACATCCACCTGTCAAAAAAGAAGGCTTGAGAGGCACCTACAATTCTATTAAGCATGGTTATCAAGTCTTTGAATTCTTCTTGGAAATCAATTATGTGAGGTGTATTAGGTATCTTATTTAGGCGAGGCCCACTCTTGAGTAACCAATTATTATTGATGAAATTTAGATAGGTATCAGGATCATCTTCATAGATAGACTTGGCTCCTTCTACGCTCTTGTAGATAATATCCCTCTATTCTGGAAGATGAAAAGCTTCACTTATAGCTCCTTCTAAGAGATAGGTGAGGATAGTCCCATCTTTGGCTATAATTGTCCTTGAATGTGAATCATAGTGCTTGGCACATTCGATGATTAGCTCATGACATCTGACTGCAGTAGGGAAGCCTACAGCCTTGATCATCCCACTCTCAATTATCTTCTTGGCTATGGGTGATGGCTTGCTGATGTAGGGTGCTTCTCAAAACTTCTTCACATTGAAGTTTCCTAAGTTGGTTTCTCCAATATTTCTCCGTTTGGATACGATTCTCGTCTCCAAGTCATCATTCTTTTGATCTTCTTTAATGAGGGCTTGTCAGGTAGAGGATCCACTTGCCTTGAGGTATGGTCACAAAGATAGGCAATTGAAGACCGTAAAAGGAACAATTGAACTTCAATTTGAACTTAAATGAATAAGCATTGAAATTTACAAATTGAAATTACAAATGAATTAATCTAAATCATGAAGACTTAACTCCAAAAATAATTGATATTGAACTGAATCTGTTGGTGTAAATAATTATTCATCATGGATATTATTACACCTTACTTAAGTTTACTTAGGATAATGCATTTCATAGTAATTTGGGTATGAGACACTTGGGTGTTTGTACCACATTGGGATAGTGTGTGTAGGATAATTTCCACCATTTATGGTGTTGATCTTGTTACGACTCTATCATATCCACTTATTATGGAGTGATATTTCCACCTTTGATGGGTGATCCACCTCATGTGGAATATTTTATTGTTTCTCCTACCTACCACACCTATTTCCTACCTACCCTTGTTTCTTATTGAGCCACATGTCATGTTTGTATGCTCACATATCCATATTGCCTTGCCTATATAAGTAGGCTCATCTACATTGTATGTAAGAACTATTAATCTTTTTTTATCTATTGATGAGAATACAGTGTATTCATGTCCTATATTTTGTCTCTATTTTGTACATTTCATTGAGCTCTTGATCTTGCCAAAATATCACATGGTATCAAAGCCATTAGAGCGTCATTGATTCGTCTTTGAGAGGCATTATTATGAGATCAAGAGGTAGATCTGAAGAACAGCATTTTTTGGAGGCGTCCTAGACTAGATCCGACCTCACCATCGCGTCTGGGTGGCTGTTGCCATGAATTTTGACTATAAATATGCCTATATTTGGGCATTTAGGCAGCCACCTCCATCTCACATGCATGCTGATTGGAGATCATTGGCTTACATAATTTCTTGACTTGCTCTTGTTTTAGCTCAAGCAGTTGATTGGCCAAAGATGATTACATTGAGGAATGGTGTTTAATTTGTTGACCAAGACTTCAAGGCAATTTTTTTTTATTTGGGGTAGAATTTCACGCTCTTTGTAGTGGTTTAAGTAGTTTTCCATTTTGATGTACAGATTTTTTTTAAAATGCAAATCTTCATCACTGTAGTTGAGTAATCCCCGATTTTGCAACTTCAGAGACTCCATTTGGGCTCATACGAACTCCTTTTCAGGTGCCATTTTTTTTTTTAAAGTGCATGATTTTTCATCTACTCTCATAATATGCTATCAGTTTGCAGCAATTTTGGGTATAAATTGTACTTTCAGCATATGGTCTTTTTTGGCCAATTTGGCACTTGTATTGCATAGATCTATCTTGTTGGTCTTTTTCTTTGTAATTCTTAGCCTATTAGGGTAGTTGTAAAAAAAAATCAGAAGTCCACCTTCTCATTGTTTGCAAGTGGCCTATTGTACATGCACTACATATAAAGTGCCAAAATCATCATTTTTGGGGGGTAATTTGATTGATTGAATTTTTTTTTGGGGGGGGGGCGTCTCTTGTGCTTTTGTGCTCTTGTGTTCCTTCCTTTTTGTTGCTATGGGTTCTTCTAAGTTTCCTCTCTTAACTCCTCATAATTATGCTACTTGGAAAATTGATGCATGGAGTAAACTTATGGAAAAAGGACTAACTCATTACATTGATGGAACTATTGTTGCTCCCACTAATCCTATTGGTCAATTGGATTGGCTCACTAAAAATATCATGGAAATTGGTACCTTAAGAAAGTATGTATCAAAGGACCTCAGTTTTCATATAGAGAAATGTACTCTAATCAAGGATGCTTAGCAAAAGTTTCAAGACTTGTATGGTCAAGTTGATGAGATTAGGGGATATCAGATTGATAGTGATCTCGCCATGTTAGATCCCAAGAACTTTGATACTATACAAGATTATGTCACTAAGGAAAAAGAGTTGAGGGCACAACTCAAGGATTGTGGCATTGATAAGAAGGATACTCAATTCATCTTCAATTTGATGGGCAAGCTTCCACAAGAATATGCAACATTTGTTTCTAGTTTCTAAACCCATGGGATGACAATGGGTTCAATCTACACAATGCCTACATTTGATGCTTTCAATGAAATGTTAATGATGGAACAAACTAAGTTGATAAGCATGGGCATTCTTAAGGATTCTAAGTCTCAAGTATTAGTGGCAAATCAAGGGAACAAAGGAAATCAAGGAAAGAACAACTCAAAAAAGAAGAAATGGCAATCAAAGCCTAAGGACAAAGCACCATCTTCTCCATAACAAGGAGATTCATCATCTTCCAAGAGGGACAATTCACCAAAGAGGGAGAGACCTACTTGTGCCTATTGTAAAAATTTTGGTCATGACAAGCGTCGTTGCCATTCTAAGAAGATTGATGAGCTCACACACATCCTCAAAAAGCATAACATTGATTTGCCTAATGTCTACAAGAAGGATGATTCATCAACTTCCACTTCCACACAATTAAAAGGGAAAGGGAAAGCATTCATGGCTTCTACAAGTGGCAAGACTCACTCTTTTGGGACAAGAAAAGGAAAATCTTTTTGTGCTACTACAAGTCATGATTCAGGGAGATGGCTTCTAGATTCAGGGGCTTCTCATCATATGGCATCTTCGTAGTCTATGTTCTCTTCATTTGAGCCTTGCACCATGCCACAGATTTTGATGGGCAATCATACATACATGGATGTGATTGGGAAAGGATCTATTGCCATTGGGGATAACTCCTTCAATGATGTGTTGTGTGTACCCCATTTGACAAACAATCTCCTTTCCATCTATCAAATCACACATGGCACAACTAAGAGAATTGTGGAGTTCACACCTGAATCAGTTTTCATTAGAGACTTGGAGACTAGAGCTATCATTGCGACTGGGGGTTTATAATGCATATCGGTTATACTCCTTTTCAAATTTTGTTGATGATGATGATTTCACATATGATGATTCTACACATGATTATCACACTTCTTGTGATGATTCAAATTTTGAGGAGAACTTTGGGTACTTGAACATGGGGATTCTCACATGTGACCCCATTCTTGAGCCTTGTGTTTCATCTCCTCCTATTGATATCACATCACCTATTGCACCTAATGATGTGGATAGTATAACAGTTTTTCCTTCTTGTGATTCAGTGCAGTACGTTATATCTTGTCTTCTAGCTTTAGATTCTTGGGATGATTACTTGACAGACATTGCAGGTTTGTTTATGGAATCCTACATTGCATATTTGGGAGACATCATTGATGACATTCATCTTCTCTTTGATGAAGATGATCCTTCTTCGATTGTTGCAAGGGAACACTCTGACCCTCTTGTTCATTCTCTACATGATCATTCTTTCGAGGTTGATATGATTGTGGATTCTTATGTACAACCGTTGGAGGTTTCTTTATGTTTAGAGGAGACATGTGAGTCTTTGGGACATGTTCTACTTTCATCTCCACTAGATCTTGGAGTGTCTTATTCAGCAGTGCAGAGCAGTTTACCACCTTTGGAGGGGGTATCTTTCAGCATCAACATGGGGACACTTGAGCAGTTTTTAGAGACTTCATTCATCATGAGTTTTTTTCATACATCTTCCCTTCATGATTGGGGAGACTTCATGGATACACCTTTAGTTTTGTTTCTTCCTAAGGGGAGGAATGTTGTTCAATGTTCGTGGAGCATTTTCTTCATACATCATCGGGCTTCTATCATTGGTGCAGATTCTACATTGAAGGGGGGGTTCCTAGCTTCTCTTCTTCTCTCATATGGGGGGGACTTTTTCCTCACATGGGATTTTGTTCCTCACATACTTCTATTAGAGTTCTCTTGTATAGCTTTCATCTCTCTTTTGGGGGAGGGTTTTTTCCCATTGGGTTTTTCTCTCTTTCCCCGCTTTATGAGAGATTGCATTGGTTTGCATGCATTTGCATTTGTACATGGGTACCTAACATGGCCTCATAGTTGGAACCCATCTTGCATTGCTTAGTTGCATTGTAGACCTAAGTGCATTCCCCTAAGTTGCACTTAAGGAGGGGTGTTGGTGTAAATAATTATTCATCATGGATATTAATACACCTTACTTAAGTTTACTTAGGATAATGCATTTCATAATAGTTTGGGTATGAGACACTTGGGTGTTTGTGCCACATTGGGATAGTGTGTCTAGGAGAATTTCCACCTTTTATGGTGTTGATCTTGTTACTACTCTATCATATCCACTTATTGTGGAGTGATAATTCCACCTTCAGTGGGTTATCCACCTCATGTGGAATATTTTATTGTTTCTTCTACCTACCACCTATTTCCTACCTACCCTTGTTTCTTATTGAGCCACATGTCATGTTTGTGTGCTCACATATCCATATTGCCTTGGTTATATAAGCAGGCTCATCTACATTGTATGTAAGAACTATTAATCTTTTTTTATCTATTGATGAGAATACAATTTATTCTTGTCCTATATTTTGTACATTTCATTGAGCTCTTGATCTTGGCAAAATCTCATAGAATCATATCTTCAAAACTCCTTCAAATAAATCATATTGCACATACCTTAATCTTGACCTTTGAGCCTTAAAAGGAATGAACCTGAAAAGAGGGGGAAAATAATGCCTTGCTATTGAATTCACCTCTTTCCAAAATGTTATTCAAAGAAGTTTGTTCTGCTAAAAGCTTCAGGTCTACACCTCAAAATTACCTTTGAAGGATTTCTAATCTTCTAAATTGTCCTTGAGAGGATCAGGTCTAAGATTAAGAAGGTCAAATCTGCCTTGACCTGCCTTTATATGATATGTCTTTCAACTTCTCGAACCTAAAATTTGCCCTCTATCTACTGGAATTTTCTTCTCCATGTATGCTCTTTAAATTTGCTAAGGAAGAATGTGATTGAATGATTAATGGTTTTGAGATTTACTTCCCTTTATAGGCGCTTTCACCTTTCCTTGGACCTTGCTTAAATTACAATTCCTTCTCCAAGTTGGCCGACTTATCATTAAAGTTTAAAAATAAATACTTTGGCGCCAAAGGGTAAATTTTATGAAGTTTTGAATTTAGCAAGTGCTTGAATTAGGTGAATTTTCCCTAGTTGCTCAAAATAAGGTTTGATGAGTGATTTGGGTGAGGAATAAGGTGTTTTGAAGAAATTCTCTCTTGTACCTTTTAAAGGGACAAGAGTGAACTAGGGGTACTAGGCTTGGACAAGCATTAAAACACTTTACATCACCTTCATCCATGTTGATCTACCCTTGAGGCTTGCTAGGAAGACATCTTGGAGATCTCCTTGCACAAATCTTGATGTTCAAAGGCAACTATGAGCAAATTCGCTTGTGTATCCTTGGAAGGACAGGCCCTATTGGGAATTTCGCTTTGGACCCTTTGGAGGGGTCAGGAGCAAAATAGTTTTTTGTACTCAAAGCTTCACCATTTCCTTCAACTTTGCTTCTAGGCTTGTCTTTTGGGTCCTCTCTCCATCTCAATCTAGCCTATATGTCTTCAAAGTGATGTCCACTCAATGCATTTGGTGGGAAATTAGGCTATATTAGGATTTCGCTCTGGACCCTTTGGAAGGGTTAGGAGCAAAATTTATGATTTAGCCTCAATTCTATCATTTTATTGTCTCCAAATCACTTCTCAAGGAAAGACTTAACAATTCTCTCCCAACAATGCCTTAGGAATCAAGATCTTGATCTCAAACATGAGCAAAATAGAGGTTTTAGGAATTTCGCTCTGGACCCTTTGGAAGGGTCAGGAGCAAAATTTGTCTTTAGGCTCAATTCACACTTCTTTTCCTCTCAACTCACCTCAAACTTGACTTATCAAATCTCCTCTTATCATAATCAATTCAATTCGCCATCTATTAAGCTCAAAACAAGGTCTTTTTAGTGCATTAGGCAAAATAGAGAGTCTAGCTAAGGATTTCGCTCTTGACCCTTTGGAAGGGTCAGGAGCAAAATTTGCATTTTTAGGTTTAATTCTCATTCAACCTACCTAGGACTTGTCCATTCCTCTTTCTCTTATCATATTCAAGCCAACTGGCTATCAAAGTGGTGAGAAAAAAAAGTTTTCTAAGAATTTTGCTCTGGACCCTTTGAAAGGGTCAGGAGCGAAATTGATGTTTTAGGCTCAAATTGACTTCATTGATTTCATTTCCAACCTTTCCCTATAAAAACAAGTGCTTTTATTTTAAAAATGCATGGGAAAAGGATTATTTCATAGGTTTGAGCAAGGTAGAATGCCTTATGAAGAAATTCGCTCTGGACCCTTTGGAAGGGTCAAGAGTGAAATTGCTCTTCTAGGCTCAATTCACCTCCCTTTTCACTTGGCTTTGTCTTAAACTTGATCTATGATCCTTTTCCTTCCATAATCTTGCAAATTTTCCCAACCATTCAATGACTTTGGTGAAGAATTAGGTCCTTTGGGAAATTTTGTGTTGGACCCTCTAGAAGGGTCAGGAGCGAAAATGAAATTTCGCTCTGGACCCTCTGGAAGGGTCAGGAGTGAGATTTGTATTTTAGCTCAAATTTCATCATCTCATTGTCTCAAATCACTTTCCAAGGACAAGTACGCATCAATCCTTTCAACCATACCATAGGAACAAAAATCTTGGTTTCAAACATGGAGCAATAAAGAGATTTTAGGAATTTCGCTCTAGACCCTTTGGAAGGGTCAGGAGCGAAATTTGCTTTCTTGGCTTAAATTCATCACTGCCTTCACCTCAATTCACTTCCTAAGGCAAGTATGTATCCATCCTCCTTCAACCATGTCCTAGGAACAAAAATTTGACTTGAACAAGGAGGAAATATGTGTCTTTTAGGAGAATTCGCTCTGGACCCTTTGGAAGGGTCAAGAGTGAAATTCTTCCTAGGGCCAATTTCTTCATACATTCATCCTTTCTTTGTCTTGAATATAATTTACTACACCTCCTCCCATCACCATCAACTCAATTTTCTATCAAAACAAGGTTCATTTAGTGTACTAGGTAAAATTGAGAGTCTTCCTAAGGATTTCGCTCTCGACCCTTTGGAAGGGTCAGGAGCGATTTTTGCTCTTTTGCTCAATTTACCTCACATTTTCACCATTTCTTAGCCTTGAACTTAACCTTTCAAACCTCCTTTCACCATGATTATGCAACTTTTCTCCATCCTAGCTTGAAACAAGGTGAAAATAAGGAGTCCTAAGGATTTCGCTATGGACATTGTTGTGACGTAATCACACATCACCCCATCCCAGATAGGGACCCCCTAACTTTTAGGCCCTTTTGGTCATTTGGTCTTGGTTTTTTGTGAGGTTTGGTTGCAGTCTTGTTAGTCTCTCCACTTTGCAGATGTTTGGGGGTCATTTGAAGTTGGTCTGCTTTTCGTTTGAGCAAGTTCGGTGAAGTTTAGGGCCTGTTCTATCCTTTTTTAGGGTTTATGCCTTTTGTACTACATTTTAGGGGTTTTTGTTAGGGTGTTGGAAAAATTGAACGTACAACTGGAATCAGAAACCTCCCAGTAAAATTTGAGCCAAAACAAAGCAACTTTCTATTTTTAGAAAGTTCCTATTTTTTAGGGATTTTTTCGAGTCCCAGAATGTCATCATTTTTAGAAAGTTTCTATTTTTAGTAAGTTTCTATTTATAGTAAGTTGTTCCTGTATCATGTCTAGGGGTCTAATGTTGACACTCTGAAGGTTTCTATTTTTAGAAAGTCAGTTCTGATAGGACCATTCGGGCAAAGTGACTAAGATCAGACAGTTGTAGCTATTCTAATTCCGGAAAGTCAGAAAGTAGACAAGGAAAGCCAGAAAATGGTTAAGTGCTGGAAGCCCATGCCTGAAATAGAAAGTTCAAAAATTCACCCAAGTCCAGGAGGACATTTCAAAATCAGAAGAGGAACAAAATGTTCTAAGTCTGGAAGATTGAATGATGAATTTCCATGCTAGGACAAGTCCACACATGAATTCAAAACAAGGACCCAAATCCAATTGAGTTTGGAATTCATAAATAATAAAGGATCCTCCATCATGTGGTTTTAACGCCCAGGTATGCAGTTGAGCGCCAAATCCAAATGTCCAGGGATAGCATGGAAAGTGTGAGAATCCATGACCAAGGCATTATAGCGCACATGAGAGGTGAAAGGCACCAAATTAAAGGATAGAAGAAATCCTTGGAAGTGAAGTAATTCCCTCCTCAAGTCAAAAATGGGCCCTAGTGCTAGGTGCGTGTGTGAAAAGTGGACCTGTATCTGGAATACACAACACTTCAATTAAGTCATTAAATGCATGGTTAGTAAATCAATAATCAATGAATAATAAACCATTACAAAGCGACAACAACTTTTAGTAGATGCGAGTTTAGGTTGCTCTCAGATTGCTAAGTATCCAGTGACTAGACAACAACTAAATGAAGGATTAAATCTATATGAGCATGAATATGAGCTAAATTGATGCAAGATTTAAGCTAGATATGCAAGATTAATCTAACATGATTTAAGCAATATAATAATATTTAAGCTAAATAATTTAACTAATATGCAATATCTCAATGCAAATTCTCAATGAACCTAGAGCAAAAACAGTATAACAACAATATATTCTCCAGGATTTTTGAATGAGAGATGAGAGCCTGAATATATAGAAAATTCAGAAAGAAACCAACAGCTGAGATCAAATGATGATGAGAGGTCAAGATTTTTTAAGAGGAAGCACAATCTAGGTGAATTGATGTGATTGGATTCTTTTCTCAGTTTTAAAGGAAATTGAACTAAAATTAAGATAAAATCAAGAAAAACAGATTTATTCTCTATTTCATTCAATTTTAATATTTAATTGTTTTAATTGCTTTCTTTGAGATTATTTATCAATTTTTAATTTGTTTTTTCAACATTATCTCCAATTGATTTCTTTTCTCAATTTTTAATTTTTTTTTGTCAATTAATTCCTTTTTTAATTTATTTCCCTTTTTGAAGATTTGTGCTCATAATTTCCAATTCCTCTTGATTTGTTTCCTTTTTTGAAGATTTATGGCAATTTTTTATTTATTTTTCAAATTAATTCCTCTTTTTGATGATTTAATGGCAAATTGATTTATTTAATTAAATATGCTAGGATATTTAATAAAATAAATAAGATAATTGTTTAAAATGATTTACTTGGAATGATTTAATTAATTAAATAAATATTTAATTAATATTGGTTGATTAATTTTGCCATGTGACATTTGATGATTAAAGAATTAATTGTGTGCTCAAGATTTATTTAATTGCCTTTGGTTAGGACCTTGGTGACGTTGTTGAGATTAGGGGCCCATGGTTTAGATGACCATTTTTAGGGTATTACATTTGCCCCTCTTTGAATTAATGTGTGAGCAGCACGTTGGTTCAAAGAATAGTTGATGTCTAGGAGATACCAGTTCTGAACTTGATTGATCACGAACCAGATGAAGAGCGAGGTGTTTAGCTTGATTTGAAGCGATGAAGCTTAACAGAGTTGATTAAAGCGATACCGATCCCGAACTTGATTGAACTAGGAACGATAGAGAGCAAAGATACCGAACTTGAACTTGATTGATCAAGAGCGGATCTTACTGATCTAGAACTTGATTGAACTAGACACAGTGAGCGAAGATAAAATCGATCTTGAACTTGATGGATCAAGACATAATGAGCAAAGATAAACTGTCCAGCTTGATTCAATGCGATGAAACTGAACACCTACTTAGATTGAGTGTGATCAAAGATACCCTTTAAACGAATAATCAGCTTGATGAAAAGCGATGAAACTGATTAACATTAAGAGATTGATTCAGACAAAGACAATGTTAGCTTGATATGAAGCGATAAAACTAATATGCCCCTAGAGATTGATTCGATTCAAATGGTCGAGAAATCTCAACTTGATATAAAACGATGAAGTTGAGATGCCCCTAGCGATGAGAATTTAATTGATTTTCTTTAGTTAAAAAATATATATTTTTGCTCGACTTTCGATGGAGATTTGAAAATTTTCTCGACATTTGAAGATGTGAGGTCATAAGGTCATAAGTATGCCCCCTCCGGAGCAAAATCGAAAGATAGCAAGGGTACATGATGATAGACAATTTTGAGTGATGATAAGTTGTTTTGAGCACAAATTGATTCAGAAGAATTTTTGAAAATTTTGCATTGATTGATAAGAAATTGAGTGCAGAGTTGATTTGTAGAAATTAAATTGAGATTCAGCGTTGATTCTTGAGAAATTGAGCACAATTAGAATAGAGAATGAGCTTTTGATGAAAAGCGCTAAGTGGTCCAAACTTTGTGAAATTGACTAGCAAAATGATCTCGAATTTCGATTTCGATGTCGAAAATGGAGTCAGAACAGGTGAATTAGCTAAGGGTACAATTTTCATGTCCATCGGAGCAAGTTGAAAAATTAGGGTTTTCGCCATATAAGGGGTAAAAGTGTCATTTTCAATTCATTTTAGCCCTCCAAGTTTGAAAATTCAAGAAGCCTTCTGTGAATAAAATGGTGGTCCCTACTCGTGAGCATCAATTCGAGCACCAAAAATGACATAATCGACCTCGACACTATGAGCCAGCAGTAAGTGGTCAATCTTAAGACTCTTTATGTTCTCAATTTTGAATTTTTTTGTTTATTTTTCAAGTTTTAGAATGTTAGTAGTTGGCCCTTCTCATTTTGTCGTGCAAGATAGGATCCTATCTCGTACGACAAATTGTGGAAGTTTGTTTTGTCATTTGAGGCCATTAGTTTTGTTGTTCGAACCCCACCCTTATGTCGTACGACAACCTTCATAAAATACCATTTTGTTGTCCTAAGTCTAATATTTTGTCGTATGGGAGTCTTTTGTCGTACAAGGCCTAATCCTGACTCGTACGAGTTGATGTGCTTCTGTGTTTTCTCATTTGGGAAACAATGAGCATTTTTGAATGTCTAAACTTGAAATTTTGATTTTGCAATTGGCGTAGTTGGATTTGCATGATGTTGTGGTTCTCTTGTAGGCTTATTCAAAATGTCTTCTGATGCTTTGTTGATTGATTTTTGCAGGTTCAATTGCCTCATGTGCTCTTCAGATGTGTTTATCTGCCTACCATGACATTAGTCTGGTAGTTATTAGAGGTTGATCAGGCTCATATTGATTTGTGCGGATTGACACATCTTCTTGGGTTACCAGACATCCATGTGAATCACGGAATGCTCACAACATTGGTTGAGCATTCCATTCAGAGCATAATACCTTCCATTTTCCAGTTGGGGAGATGACTATTACTCTGTATCCCTTTTGCTGGGGATAAGGTGGATTATGATGCAGCGCAGCTACCTGGATTACAGGCGGTCAGGCATGTCTTCAGGGATCCTAATATTTTGACACGTTTTATCAGTTTGGACATCATGATGAGAAGATACAGTGAGGAGTTTCCTCTGGCTTGTGTCCTAGCAGGGTTTATAGGCTGGTTTCTGATACCGGATAGAGGACAGTAGGGATTCTAGTGTGGATGGGGCAGGATGCTGGAGAGATTGATGGAGACCCCTCATAGGCTTGGTTGGGGTTCTTGCTTATTAGCCCACATGTATTGCGAGATGCATGAGATATTGTATAGGGAGGGCAAAAGCATGGCCGTTGGTGTGTTGATCTTACAGGTTTGGGCTTGGGAGCACCTTCCCATTTGTCGGCATATTGTAGATGACAGTAGAGATCCTGGGCAACCGATTATATATAGGTATGTTGGTTATGTTACACAGCCCCATCAGGGCAAGACCAATTTTTTCTGACAACAGTTAGATGACCTTATAGCTATGATATGGAGACCTTACAGGAGCCTAGAGCCATGGGATGACTGGTGACTGGTACATAGGGATCTTTTTGTTATACGCCCACTTATTGGCAGATCGCAGACTGTGGTGGAGCGATTTGTAGTACATCGAGTGATGAGGCAGTATGGTAGGCCTCAAGGGATCTCGCAAGACTACACAGTATATGCGAGATATGTGGATGAGGAGAGGAAGGGATGGTCACTGAGGTTATCCTATGCCTTGAGTATGTAGGAGCTCACTAGTTTACAACACTTGAGATGGGATTACATGGATGATGTTGCAGATGCAGGGGTATTTCCCCAGTATAGGGATTGGTTCCAACAGCATCCATTCCCCAAATTCACAGATCTAGTGAAGCAGGATCCTTGTATGGAGGATATTGAGGATGATGGGATAGAGGCAGGGACAGGGATAGAGAGCCGAGGCTTCAAGGCGGGTAGGCGGACATCCTGGTGCTAGTAGTAGCAGGGTTCCAACTGGGGTTGGACAATAGAGGGGTGAGGGCGAATCCCTAGGGAGTATAAGCGTGAGATTGGGTGGAGCTGAGGAGGAGAGAGAAGCACTGAGACAGGTCTGGCAGCAGAGGGAGGAGCAAGGTGGAGTTGGAGGTGGAGGTGGGGGTGGAGAGCCTGCGAGAGAGCAAGGGATTGATGCAGGGCGGTTGATGAGAGCACATCTTGCGGAGCTGTAGTCACAGTTGACAGTGGCTCAGACGCAGCTGGCGGAGCGAGACCGACAGCTAGCAGAGCTTAGGGCTGAGTGTGACCAATAGGTTGCAAAGATGAGAGAAAAGGTGAGAACAGAGACAAAGGCTTTGCGGTAGGAGGTCCTTCACTAGACGAGTAGGGTGACTTATTATGTTGTAGTGTACAACGTAGCAGTTCCAGTTGTGCAATAGGTTGTCCCCTACTCGCAATACATGGCACGGTTAGAGGGAGCTCGGGCACCTTGTCAGGATCCCGATCAGCAGGCTCCACCTCCTCCACCAAGCAATGAGGGAGAGGCTGAGAGCTAGATATTCTTTTTGTAGCTCTGATATTTTTTTGTAGACATACCCATTTTTTGTAGCCTATACGATTCTTGCTCCAATGGGAGTTTGTATATGTCATTTGAGATCTGATTTAACCTCATTGTACTTGTGTTGATTCAATTATGAGATGTTTTCTATATGTTGTAATCTATATGTATGCATTTCTGATTTAGCATGAATGTATGTAATGCAAATGATCATGGATGTCTATTTTTCTTTCTTTTATATGCAAATAAGTGAATGTGAATGAGTAATGAGTAATACAAATTTTTCATTTTTATATGCAATAAGATGAATGCAAATAAGTGATAATGAAATGTATGAATCTATATAAAATGCTTATGTATGCAGCTAACATCTCAAAACACAAGTACTTGATCGAAGAAACAATGAACAAAGACCACTTAGCTAAGAAATGATGATGCTTCCAACTCTCATTCAGAAGATAAAGAGATCATTGTTACCATATCAAAATCACTCTAAATTCACAAAATGCAGAATGAAACGCAAAATGATATGCAAAATGAGATGCAATCCTAAACCTAGTCACTGGATTTTGAAAAGCTTAATTGTCATCATTGAGGGTTTTACAACCACAACAAGCAGATTAGAGTTCCTTGCTTTTCATGTGCAATATTAATTATCTTGTCCGCAATGACCCTTTTTTCGTTCATATCCTTGGACAGATTACGCATGGACCTGGATTGCACAATAAAGGAATTCCCTCAAAACAGACAAAGAAATGATGGGAACCTCCCTGTAGCATTCAAATAAGCGGAGTCGAGGTATGTGTGGCGATTTCACCTTAATGTGAAGGCACTTATCACAGACACCCAGTTGAATAGATGTTTTTAGATCATCGAAATCATTCCTAGAAGCATAAAACAACGAAGATATTATGCCCCCAATCCTCGCTCCTCTTAGTCAAGATAGACTTCCTCGAGTTACTCAAAGATATAATAATCAAAATTCAATAAAAGACAGCACACAAAGAAAATTTGCATGCATAGCTCAAACTATTCAGTGATTATTTTCAGTTATGTTGTTTTGTTTGTTTACTCAGTGATAAAACTCTTCAGTAGTCAGGAGACAGGTGACTGACTCGAAGTGGACGACCAGGTATCACTGACGTAAAGATGACTTGGTTGATACTGCTTAGGACATGTAAAGTGCTCTGGCGATTAACCTAAGACGAGGACAATGATCGGTTTCAATTCATGAGGGTTCCAATGAACCAGGATGTCACAAAAGTGACTAAAATATGTACAGGCAAAAACAAAGATGCATGAAAGCGGGAATGCCAACGTTGTGTTGATAGATAGAGTGCTTGAGTACAAGAGGCGCATGTTTTCCAGGTTTTCACCTGCTTGGCAAAGATTCCTTTTTTTTCTACCAAGGTGCATGTTTACCAGGTTTTCATTAAGGCATTTTCTCTCTTTTTTCTTTTTTTGTTTTTTCTTTTTCTTTTTTTTTTTGGATTTCTTCAGGATTTTTTCTGTTTTTTAGGATTTCTTCTGGACTTTTTCTGATTTTTAGGATTTCTTCAGGACTTTTTCTGATTTTTAGGATTTTTTCAGGACTTTTTCTAAGTTTTAGGATTTCTTCTGAACTTATTCTGATTTTTAGGATTTCTTCATGACTTTTTAGCTGTATAAGTTGTTCGAGCAGATAATATTTAGGTGAATAATTTCTTCAAATGGATGGTGTTGATCAGTTCGCAGAGATTTTCTCCTTCCAATGTTGAGAGTTGATAGGCACCAGAGCCAAAAGTTGCAATAACGATATAAGGACCCAGCCAGTTAGGTGCGAACTTCCCTTTGTTGTCTCGAGACTGTTGATCTTTAGGATTTTCTCTTAGACCTAGGTCACCAACCTGAAATTCTCTTTGTCAAACCTTCTTGTTATATCCTCTAGACATTCTCTTTTGACACACTCTAAGATGATCAAACGCCACTTGTCAATGCTCATCCAGCAATTCGAGCTCTTGCAATCAAGATATTTTATAGTCTTCATTAGTAACAAGACCTTGCAAAGAAACTCTTAGAGATGACATTTCCACCTCAATAGGTAATACTGCTTCGGACCCATACACCAAAGAGAAAGGTGTAGCCCTAGTAGGTGTTCTGATACTTGTTCTATAAGCCCACAAGGCAAGATTGAGCCACAGATGCCAATCCTTTCCAGATTTATTCATTGTTCTGTGCAAGATAGTCAATAGTTTTTGTTAGATGCCTCGGCTTGTTCATTACCTTGAGGGTAATATGCTAATGACCAGTGTTGTTTTATTTTGAATTTCTCACAAAGTTCGTTTAGGTCTTTGTTCTTGAACTGTCCTCCATTGTTAGTTATAATGGATGAAGGTATACCATACTTGCAAATGATATAATTAAGAATAAATAGAGCTACTTGTTTGTCGGTTGCTTTGATGAGCGGAACCGCTTCTACCCACTTAGTGAAGTACTCAGTAGCAGTGATAATAAATTTGTGTTTGTTAGATGATGTAGGATATATTTGGCCAATTAGATCAAACGCCCATTGTTGAAAGGGCCAGTGTGTCACAAAGGGTATGAGATCCCTTGCTAGAGCATGGATAAGGTGCCCATGCAATTGGCACTTTTCACAGGTTTTAGCAAATTTAATAGCTTCTTTCTCCATGTCTGGCCAGCAGTAGCCAGTCCTTAGTAGTTTTCATGCTAAAGTTAGACCGTTCGAATGGGATCCACAAACACCTTCATGAACCTCGGATAATGCGTGTTGGGACTCCTCAATTTCTAGACATCTAAGAAAAGTAGTATCTAAACCTCACCTAAATACGTCGTTAGCAATGATGACGTATCATGATGCATTTCGGATTAGGTTCCTTTTTTCATTTCGGGAAAGATTAGCAGGGACAACTTGGTCACGCAGGTAAGAGTAAATGTGGCTATAACGAGATGAGTCATGTCCAATAATAGAACAGACCATCTGGGACTCGGGATAATCATAGGCAGGATAATGTAACTCTTCCACCAGGAATTCAAAGCCAAAATTAGATTCTTGTAGTTGTGGTATAGATGCCAAAGTGGCCATTACATCTGCTGCTCTATTTGCTATTCTGGGGATCTGCTGAAATGATACAAAGGTAAAGTATTTCTTGAGATCATCCACCATTATCTTATAAGGCATCAGTTTCTCATCTCTTGTCTGATATAGGTCATTGATTTGGTTGATAATGAGTTGATAATCTCCGTAGATGTGTAATTCAATAATCTTCCACTCGATGGCCAGCTTGATCCCATTTACCAAAGCTTCATATTCTACAATGTTGTTTGTGCAAGGAAAGAGAATCTTGTAAGCTTTCAGAATTGAATATTTTTTAGGAGTAATAAAAAGTATTCTAGCACCATAACCATGTTGAGTGAAAGACCCATAAAAGAACATGTCCCATGATTATTCAGTAAGGTGCATGATTGATTCATCTGGGAATTCTATATGCAGAGGTTGATTGTCTTCAAGTGGAGCATCAACAAGTTGGTCTGCAATAACCTATCCTTTGATGGCTTTACGTTCCACATATTCAATATCAAATTCTGTAAGAACCATGACCAATTTGGCTAGTCTCCCTGTAAGCGTTTCTTTACTGAGAAGATATTTGAGCGGATCCATCTTGGCTACCAGTTTAATAGAGTGTGCTAACATATAGTGCCTTATTTTTTGTGATGCAAAGACCAATGCCAAGCATGCTTTCTCTATTATAGTGTAGTTCATTTCATACGACACTAATGTTCTGTTGATGTAATAGATAGCTCGTTCCTTTTTATTGTCATCTTGTTGTGCCAGAAGTGCCCCCAGTGAAGTATCTGTAGTTGATATGCATAGAATCAATGGCTTACCTTGAATCGGTGGCATTAATATGGGTGGATTAGAAAGATATTCTTTGATTTGTGGTAAATGTTATTCACAGTCTTTATCCCAGTTGTATTGAACCCCTTTCCTTAATACCTTTGTGAAGGGTTGAGCTTTGTCTGCTAGCTGAGATATAAAATGCCTTATTGGCTGAAGACGACCCTCTAAACTTCTCATATGACTGATATTCTTGGGCAGAGGCATTTCCATTATAGCTTGGACCTTTTCAGGGTCAACCTCAATTCCGTTTTTTGAAATTATGTAACCAAGCAATTTTCCTAATGTTACCCCAAATGCACACTTTTTAGGATTTAACCTGAGCTTGAATCTTTCCATTCTATCTAGTATGAGGCCTAGTTCTTGAATATGCATAGATCTCTTCATGGTTTTTACTAGGGTGTCATCAACATAATCTTCCATGTTTTTATGCATCATATCATGGAAGATAGTGGTTACTGCTCTTTGGTAAGTTGCTCATGTGTTCTTTAGCCCAAATGGCATAACATTCCAGCAAAAGGTTCCCCATGCACATGTGAAAGCTGTCTTTTCTTGATCTTCAGGTGCTATCTTGATCTGATTGTAACCAGAGAATCCATCCATTAATGAGTACATCTCATATCCAGCAATCATATCTACTATCATGTCAATGTTGGGCAATGGAAAATTGGTTTTTGGACATGCTTTGTTAAGATCCCTGAAGTCTGTGCAAACTCTAATAGATTTGTCTGCCTTTGATACAAGTACTATGTTTGATATCCATTATGTGTAGTCTATAGATATGATAAATCCAACTTTTAGCAATTTCTCTAGTTCAGCTTTGACTAGCAGTGCCACATGAGGATGCATCTTATAGAGTTTTTGCTTGACTGGTTTAACTCCTGGTGTAATAGAGAGATGATGCATGATGAGATCAGGATCTAGTCCTGGCATATTTGAGTATGTCCATGCAAAGTTGATCTTCTTTTCTTAAAAAAGGTTGCTGAAATATCTTAACTCTTCTGTTGATAGTGATTGAGCTAAATGAACAATGTGTGGTGTCTCTTGACTCCCAATGTTCACTGGTTGAGTTGGCTCAATTAATATGGAAGATCTCTCCTGGAAGTGACTTGGCAGTATATCAAGTATCTCACCTTCAGGAACCTCGGAGAGGTTTTCACCTTTAGGTACGTCCTTTATTTTCTCTTTTTTAGATTCTGACACTACCACAATGTGGTTTTCACCATCAGGTCTTTTATTTTTATTTTTCTTATTTTTGTGACTAAGATACTTGATATCTATTTCAGTCATGTTTTCGCTATGTTCACTGGTGGAAGAGTTCATGGGTTCAACTGCATTGAGATAATAGGCTAACGTATAGTCATTGGCAAAAGTAGGTACATTCAAGGGTTGGTTATAAAGAGTACAATCAATCAGTTCAGGATGTATTAAGGATAAGGTTGGAAAGGGCTCAAGGGAGTTCACAGTACTATCATCATGGCTTCGGACCGACCAGTCGAGTTCTAGAAGACTACCTTGCGTATGTGTCTCGAGACCTGGAAGAGTTACGACATGATTATTGAAATTCATGTTAGTATCTATTGGACCTAATCCAACCAACCTACTTCTAGCGTCGTCACCTACTTCAGACTAGACTACATACCATGGTGTGATAGTAACAGGGTCAGGAGACAGTATCTCAACATTCATGATAGAGTAGTCATAATGCGTTGTTGAATAGTTGTTGTTATAAATAGAGCTCATGTCTGAGTTATCAAAGTCATAAGATGAAGTTTTTGACTCATCTTCAAGTGGCTTAGTGAAAGTATATATAGTATCAATACCCACATCTTTGATGCTACAAGTTCCTTCGTGATTTGGTTCATTGATTACCTGTATTTGACACACTTGTGGACATAACCTTGATGGTTCTGTTAATCCCTGTCGTATGTTCCATTTAGCTTCCTCTGGACTGATCACTGGTTCTGTTTCTGTAGCTTCTAATTCTTCTTTTGTAGTTTCGTACCTGATTTGTCCTATCTCGTTAGAGGGAGAGTTAGTAGGTGAAGAAATTGCTTGTGTCTGTTCTTCCTCCAGCTATTGTTCATAGTCTTCTTGTCTTTTTAGTCTGATTTCTTCCATTTCCTTTTGCATTTTTAGGTGTATCAACTCTTGTGTGTCATTTGTGATATCACTGGATTCTTCAGAGGTTTTTGTAATAGATGTATCTGAGAGATGGTTGGGACCCCATTCAAACTCATTTGAATCGGTTTTTGAATCATCTACTTATTGTCTGCCAATATCTGTGACCGGAATGTTCAACGGTGCAAACAATTCTTTGATTCTGTATACTTCGTCTCTCATATCCTCTCGGACTTCTACTTCCTATGATATTATAGCTGATATAATTGGAACTTGATTACCATATGTTTCCTCTCTGGGTGGGCAATTATTTTTGTTCATCGTCACACTCTTCTTGAGTTTGTTGAATATTAATTTCTTGTGTTGTTAAAGGTAGTACCTTTTTCTTCCACTTAAGTTGATGGTGGGACGTGTGCTTTTGATCTGATGTCTTTCTTGGATCATACCCCAATCCAACTTTATCATTAGCAGACTTGGTTTGTAACTGAATAGGTTCAACAATACCTTCTTGATGTTTGCCTAGAGGACCGGTAGCTTAATATCCCATGCATTGAAGCATCTTATAGCCTGGACCATATTGTGTCAGGGAAATCCCACAATGTCGTATTTCTTTGTTTGCACTATCTTCTTTGAAGAGAAATTTGAGAACATCATCCTTTTCTATTTCTCCTACAAGAGAAGTAGAGGACTGTATAAAGATACCATCATAAATGACTTTTGGAGTTGAAGTTTGTGGCTTCATAACCTCAAATGGTTTTCTCGACTATCCTTGTGATGGAGGAAGAGACATTAGTGAGAGTATAGGCTCTATTTTGTAGCCATCTATGCCAGTGTTTGTGATTTCAATTTCTTTTCTAAATCTTTCAGCAAAGATTCCAAACTTTCAGTTGTAGAGGCTTCTCTGTTATGAGGAACAAAAGCATCAGCACTATGTGTTAATGCATTGCAGGTATAGCTTGTATCGGCAAGATTACTGACTTCAACTCCATTATAAGGAAGTTTCAGGCATTGATGATACGTAGATGGTATTGCTTTCATTTCATGAATCCATGGCCTGCCTAGTAAGATGTTGTATGAAAGATGAAGATCCAGGACTTGAAAAATGACATCTCTTTCTACAGGTCCTACCCTGATCATTAATCGTACCAGACCCTTAGAGGTTCTTTCTTCTTCATCATAAGCCTTGATTATTATTTTCTTTGTTGGATCAATAACGTTTGCAGAAAATCCCAGTTGTGTCAGTAGATTGTAGGTACAGATATTCAACCTAGTGCCTCCATCTATCAAAACACATTTAACTCGGTGTTTATGGATCATGGCTTCAATGTGTAATGGTTGGTTATGTGGGTGACTCAGTGAGTTATCATCTTCTTCAAAGAAAGTGAGATAATGAGGTGAAGTCAGGTGACCCACCATAGATTGAAACTGATCTATGTCTAACTCTTGACGGACACTGGTGGTAAGTAGAGCCTTGTCCAAGACCTCTCTATGAGCAGAAGAGGTCTTAAGTAATTCCAAAATGGAGATTTGAGAATTGGTTCTCTTCAATTGTTTGACAATACTATAACCAGGAGAAGATGATAAAGCCAATTGTTTTGATTTGGCCGCGATTGTATCTGTTTGTCTATTTTGTAGATTTGATGTTGTTTGATCGAAAGTTGAGGAGCTAGCTCCTGGGAGAGTAATCTTCCTTTCAATGCAGGTCACAGCATTAGTAGTTTGTGCTTGATTTTGTTTATCCTGGATTATGATCACATTACAATATTCAGGTTGAGAAGATTCAATCATGTTGATCACATTATCGTTGTTAGTGTAGGTATAATTGACTCTAGCTCCTCCCTTGAATTTTGAGGAATCTCCTTGTTCATAAGTCGGTAAGGGATCTTTAAAGGCCTTATGATCAGCATTAGTCGCATGATTTCCAACAACGATCTTGCCTGCGTCAGTGAGATCTTGGATTTCATGTCGGAGCTTCATACAGTTGTTTATGTTAAGTCCCTTGTTCCAATGGTAGTCACAGTATTCGTTTTCTCTCCACCATTTGGGTCTAATTTCTAGGTCATATGGTCTAGAATTGTTTGGCAATGTTATCAAATTATTTTCCAATAAGGTTTTAAAAGTTGATTCATATGATTCATCTAGAGGAGTAAAATCACGCTTAGGTTTTGAAAGCCAAGGCTTTTCTTTAAACCATTCTCTTGCTTTCTTCAGAGGATTTTCTACCGCAGTTTTAGCTGCCTTGAGTGCTTGCATGCCACTGGCCAAGTTAAATATTGGGGATTTTGTTTTTGCTTGGACAGTATCTACCACTCCATCACTAACAACGTTCATGTTGTTATCTTTGTCGTATTTCCAGTATTTGCTCTTTTATTTAGAACTAGAACCTTGCGATGTTTCTTTCCAAAGCAATATATCTCTCTTTTTTATAAGCACATCTTCCATTTTGAGGGCATTATCTACCATTTTGTTGAATGAAGGGTGTACTTGCATCTGGACACTGTATTTTAATTCAGGGATTAGGTTGTTGACAAAGATGTCCATTTTCTCAAGATCTGGGATAGTCCGTGAATATCTAGAGAACATCTTTCTCCATCGTTGGAGAAAAGTGAGAAAGGGTTCTCCTGTATTTTGTTTGGTATTGCAAAGTTCTATCATGGTGACTGGGTGACGAATGTTTTAGGAGTATTGTTGTAGGAATAGTTGGATTAATTCTTCGAAATTTTTTATTCCCATGGGTAGACTTGAGAACCATTCCATAGCTTTCCCCCCTAAACTTCTCGGGAAAAGGCACATGAGATACGTTTGGTCATGCATGAACTCCATACATAAAGCACAAAATTCTCTGATATGATCTTGGGGGCCTGTATTCCCATCATAGTTGTCAAACTTTGGCATTTCTACTCTTGAGGGAAATGGAGGCCTGTAAAGGTTTTTGTCAAATGGGAATGGGCATATTGTGTCCAGAGAATATTGTTTTGGTGTTTTATCTTTGTTTTTCAGTTTTGTGACCTCAATTTGTAATGCTTATATTTGTTTGTTTATCCTCCCCAACTATATCTCTTCCTCTTTAGTGACGAGGGCCTCCACATTATAACCAGTAGGAAGTTTGGCGCGTTGCTTTGCTAATTCTAGGAAATAGTCTTCTTTTTCCCTAGTCATGATGACCTTCATCATTTTTCGAAACTCCTTATCATTCTGACATTTATGTATTTCGAACTCGGGAGGCTCGGGGAGATCAGACTCATTTGATGAGGACTCACTGTCAGTGGCATGATTGTTGAAGTTGTCGTGAGTGTCTCATTTACTAGCTTGTCTTTCTTGCCTTTCTCCAGACATGGTGGGAGATAGGGGCTAACCAAAGATTGGTAGATCGTAAACTGGTATTTGTGACGAGGACGATTTATTCGGAAAGAGTTTTTCTACAAAGAATGGATTGTCGTTTGATGAAAAGGGTGTTTCTTTTTCTTTGTTTGTTTTACTGCGAGAGTTTCTAGTTTGAACAGGCATTTGTAACCGACAGGACTAAGAGCTAGATGTGTTGCAGAAGTCAAGATCAAATAGTAGCTAGTAGTTCGTTTAATGTAGTGATTGAGAGAAGTTACTAAGATCTAGTTTGGTTTCAGGAATGATCTATCCTGTGTAAGACGTTATCTAAGTTAACTTAGGTTTGATAAGATGTTGTTTGAACTAGCTGAGAGATGATCGACAAAATCGTGCAACGCAACGGCAGGGGTACACTATCAAGGTTGTTTTATGCTCAGAGGAATGATGACTAGTTTTAGGCTCGATGTAGACTGTCTTAGGCAGGTTTGACTGTTCAGGACTGATAAACTCAAAGACTCGTATGACAGGATTTCTAAGACCATACAACAGTATAACAGATTCAGGAAAATAACAAATATGTTTCGTACGAGTTGCTGCCTAGTCCCGTACGATAAATGAGCATGTCCCGAATGACAAAGGATTCAGTGCAGTTTTGTCTCGTAAGACACGTGATTTAGCTTTAAACGACAAACTTCTAGGTTTCGTACGAAAAAGGATTGAGCTCGGATGACAAATTAGTAGACTCCTACGACACAGGATATGGTGCAGGATGACAAATGATCAGGTCTGTATGACTATTAGCAGGACAGAGACAAAAATTCTGAGTTTTTCAATAGCTGAGTATGACGACTAAGTATGACCAATTATGAGATGGACTGATTTTTGACCAGGATAGACTAGTTCTGACATGGATAGAGTTTATCACTGAGTTGTTTGATTTGTTTTCTCTAGTTTTAGTATTCCAGTTTTAGTTTGAGGGATGAAAACACAGAAAACACACAGTATGAATAGTAATTACAATCACAGCATGCAAACCCTATGGAAGTTGGCTTAGAGAAGAAAACCTTTGCTTGCTGACTTAGGTACACACCCAATAGCTAATCAGAATATGACCGCTGAGTCTCACGCAATGGATTCTCAATGTCGTATTAGCCAACTCCAAACGCTAATGGGGGCACAATATGGCAAGTGTCTTGGGAGAGTCACTATCTCTCTTGCACAAAGATTATCAACCTTTGGGAGCTAAATCGGGTAGCTTCTCATTTTAATTGGATCTAGTAAGGGGTCTGTTTGGTGCGTCGAGGTATAAACTCAATTAAGAGGTCTCTCAGCCTTGAAAACCAAGGTTCAATATACTTGAAGGTACTGAGGAGAGCTATTCTCGAGAACTGTCGTTGACTTGATTTTCATCAAATCACATTTATTTTATAGTGGGTTGGAGTACTTGGCGTTTAGTTGTTCCCACTTAGGTCGTTCCCCTCACACCGGCCATAACGGCTTTAAGAGTTTTTAAGCTCCTCGGGAGGGCAGGCCTGCTAAAGATGTACAAATCTCAAACAAAGAAAACGCCTCAAGGGTTGGATTTTTTATTGTCTAAAAAGACAAGAGCATACTCTCCTACCTCTCAGAATTTACTTAAAACATGAAATACAGATTTGTTCTTTAACCAGATAGCAAGTTAGGTGCCTAAAAATTAATTTAAAGAATACATGATGTTTGGTTGATTCTCTTTATGCAACCTGCAAAAACAACGTATCAGTAGTCATGTTGTTTTCATTCTTTGACAAGCGTATGTTTGATTGATAAATTCTTTGACAAGTGTATGTTTGATTGATAAATTCTTTGACAAGCGTCCTGCAAGAAACTGGTTAGGCTGTGAAAATATCAGGCAGAAAGTAGATGATTCAGGGTTAGCGTCAGTATCATCAAAATGTAATTCAAGAAAAACCCTGAAAAGTGAAACTTGCTTTAACCCAACAAAATACAGAATCGTATGACAATTATCATAGAATGAAACAACAAAAGGCTTTTATCGTACGAGTCATAACTGAGCATAGGACGACAGAAGATAAAATCAGATAATCAGAACAATATGTCATACGACACCATTTTCTGATTCGTACGACAAATAACAAGATTCAATATAATGTCATACGACAAATAACAAGCTTCAATATAATGTCGTACGATGCAGTGATACTACTCGTGCGATATTTCGCAGAGTTTGTATGGATGAAACCTACAGGATAAAAAAAATGATTTTGAGGCTGAAAAATTAGTTTTCTGCCCCACGGTGGGCGCCAAAAATGTGTGTGTGAAAAGTGGACCTGTATCTAGAATACACAACACTTCAATTAAGTCATTAGATGCATGGTTAGTAAATCAATAATCAATGAATAATAAACCATTACAAAGTGACCCATTGCCTTCTAGTAGATGTGAGTTTAGATTGCTCTCAGATTGCTAAGCTATCCAGTGACTAGACAACACCTAAACAAAGGATTTAATCTATATGAGCATGAATATGAGCTAAATGGATGCAAGATTTAAGCTAGATATGCAAGATTAATCTAACATGATTTAAGCAATATATTTATAAGCTAAATGATTTAACTAATATGCAATATCTCAATGCAAATTCTCAATGAACCTAGAGCAAAAACAACGTAATAACAATATATTCTCCAGGATTTTTGAATGAGAGATGAGAGCCTGAATATATAGAAAATTCAGAAAGAAACCAACGACTGAGATCAAATGATGATGAGCAGTCAAGATTTTTCAAGAGGAAGCACAATCTAGGTGAATTGATGTGATTGGATGCTTTTCTCAATTTTAAAGGAAATTGAACTAAAATTAAGATAAAATCAAGAAAAAACTGATTTATCCTCTATTTCATTCAATTTTAATATTTAATTGTTTTAATTGCTTTCTTTGAGATTATTTATCAATTTTTAATTTGTTTTTTTCAAGATTATCTCCAATTGATTTATTTTCTCAATTTTTAATTCTTTTTTTGTCAATTAATTCCTTTTTTTATTTATTTCCTTTTTTGAAGATTTGTGCTCATAATTTCCAATTCTTCTTGATTTGTTTCCTTTTTTGAAGATTTATGACAATTTTTATTTATTTTTCAAATGAATTCCTCTTTTTGATGATTTAATGGCAAATTGATTTATTTAATTAAATATGCTAGGATATTTAATAAAATAAATAAGATAATTGTTTAAAATGATTTACTTGGAATGATTTAATTAAATAAATAAATATTGGTTGATTAATTTTTCCATGTGACATTTGATGATTAAAGAATTAATTGTGTACTCAAAATTTATTTAATTGTCTTTGGTTAGGACCTTGGTGACGTTGTCGAGATTAGGGGCCCATGGTTTAGATGACCATTTTTAGGGTATTACACTAGGGAGGGCACTAAACTCAGCATCTCATGGAGAGCAAGCAATAACGATGGAATCCATGACCAAGGCAAAATCATGCCCAAGGAAGTAATTGGGCGCTAAATTGAAGAGATCAAGGAAGGATGGACAAGGAGTGGAATTCCTTTCACAGAGAGAAATAGCGCCTGGACATGAGGGAGGGTGCTAAAATGGTGTGCCCATGGACAAAGAACAAATTAAAGAATTCCCTCCTCAGGGAGAATTTGCGCCCAAGGCCAAGCAAGGGTGCCAAAATGGAATATGCATGGACAATGGACAAATTGCAAGAATCCTTGGCCATGTGTGAAATGCGTTGTGGCCTTATGAAGGGCGCCAAAATGGGGGGTGCAAGAAATTTATGAAAGTGTTGAAATTTCCTTCCCAGTGACAAATGCGCCCTAGCCTAATGGAAGGTGCCAAAATGGACATGCCATGGACAAAATGAAAAAAGTGTGGATTCCACGCCTCATGAAGAATAGCGCCCAGGAATGAGCTAGGGCACCAAATGGAGGAAGGTTCAAACATGATGAAATTCCTCCCTCTTGAAGAAATAGCACCCAAAGGTATGAGAAGCACCAGAATGCAATGTGCATGGATGGACAAAAAATCATGAATTCCACCACTTGGTCAAAATTTTGCCCTACTCCCCAACTGGGCGCCAAAATCAAGCATCCATGAAATTGATGGAATTCCCCCCTCCAGTGAAAATCCACGCTCAAGCTTGAAAATTGAAAATTTACCTAAGGCATGAAAACCAAGGGGTCAAGGAGGAATCAAAAGGTAAAAGTACCCTCAGACAAATTTTTGAATTTGCTATTTTTAGACACCGAATCTCGACAGAATGCGGAAAATTTTATAGATTCGAAATCATGGTGAAATTCTCCATCAATGAACTTGGCTCCTAAATTTTAGGAGGATCCCTAAAAAATAGGGATGTTGAAAAGAGACGTGGAAATTCCTTCAAAAGCGGGAGACAACAAGTTAGAATGGAATCAAGCAAATCCTGAGAAAATCCTTCAATTTCCCTCCAAAATTGGAAAGAGTGGAAATCAATGAGTTGGCAAAGAGAATCTTCCAAGTATGATGCATGACTTAGTGCATTTAAGGAAATTTCTAAATTCAAACTCACTCACATGGGAAGTTTCTTTTGCATGGTGCAGTAATTGGGGAAAGTATGACGCGTCATGAATGCAATAGCTAATTTAAATGCCTCCTAATTTAGCAAGATGTTTTGAAGAATTATATATAAGTTTGGAAAGGTATTTCATTTCTCACGTGCAGGATTCAAGAAAGAAGAGTTGGAGAAGTGAAGGGTGGTCATACTTAGACTCTATTTTCATCATCTCCAAGATGCTTCCCAGATGGCAGAATCAAGCAAGGCAACTACCCTCTCCAAGCGGGCATTGATCAAGGCAGAAATGAAAGGTTTCCTTCCCCATTCCTAGCTGAATTCAAGATGGGAAGAAATCAGCGATAATAATTTAGGCACATTCAATTCGGTTACATTCAAGATCAAAATGTTCGGGATAGCAGGGCATAGTCCATCACCAACAACTATCAAAATTGTCAAAAGCGGAATCGTTGCGGCAGCTGGTTTTCCTCCTACTATTCAATGCCCAGACTTGGTCCAGGAATGTGCAACACATTATAATTTAGAGCGAAAGACAATCTCAACGCCTGATGGCAAGCTCCTGGCAACATTGAATCCAGAATCAATTGGTGAGGCTTTCATAATTCCTTCGCACTATTCCATGACATACAGGACCAGCAGCGGAGCTCAGGCAGTATATGAAGCAGGTCCTGTTAGGTGTGTTGATTTTATTAAAAAGCAGTGGTTGCTGAAGCCTAGGGTGCATGCCTCCAAGATGCCAAAAACTCTCACTATCTTCGAGTTCAAGCAGAAGTATGTGGACCTAATAAAGATGTTGAGCAGAGTAATGGGGTGTTCACATTCTGTGAACTTTGAGGCCTGGATATTTTTCTACATAGGCGAGATCATGAATTCATTCACTACTTGCACGAGCAGTTGAAAAAATCAAAAGGAAAAAGCTCCTCCTCCTCCTCCTCCTCCTCCTTCTTCTTCTTCTTCTTCTTCTTCTTCTTATCTGGATCCTGGACAATCTGGATCCTCCTCCTCCTCCTCCTCCTCCTCCTCCTCCTCCTCCTCCTCCTCCTCCTCCTCCTCCTTCTTCTTCTTCTTCTTCTTCTTCTTCTTCTTCTTCTTCTTCTTCTTCTTCTTCTTCTCTGGATCCTGGACAATCTGGATCCTGGACCCTGGACTCTACACATTGTTGAGTCTGCAGTAGATAAAGACAGAAGCGAACTCAGGCTAGAGGATTATGTTATTAGACAGATTGATCTTGGCCATGCCTCCACAGGTCAAGTAATGGGAGACAGAATCTGGATCCTGGACCCTGGACCCTGCACATTGTTGAGCCTGCAGTAGATAAAGACAGAAGCGAAATCAGGTTGGAGGATTATGTTATCAGATAGATTGATCTTGGCCATGCCTCCACAGGTCAAGTAATGGGAGACAGAAGAATTTTCCTTGGCCATGAAAGAGAAGATGCAAAAATTAAAGGTGAAATGTAAGCGGTTGAGGGAAGAAAATAGATCCCTATGCGAGTACGTCTGGAGTTTCAAAAGACCCCTCAGGGAGGCAAGTCCTTCATTCACTCCTCCTTCCTCCCTTCCTAAGGAAGTGGTTGATGATGCAGAGTTTATTAAAGCGATGGCACAAAATTCTAGGGAATGGATAGAGGATGTTTCTACCAAAGCAGGAAAATTCATTGAAGACCTAGCTTAGCTTCATTCAAAGTTTGTGACCCTCCTGAACAGATTAGAGAAAGCAGAAGGATTATGGGAGGATGTGCACATTTGCCAGGACTTAACCATTCCATGACTCAAGGGTCTGATGAAGGTTCCAAGGCAAATTCGGGTTGACGGGAAAGTGATTCAGGAAAATGAAGCTTACGACTTTCCCCGATGGTTCTACATCATTTGCTCATGAAAGAACACCCTCACTAAATTCAGTGTAGACTCCTTTACTTTGAAAGAGTCCATCAGAGGGGCGTAGGAGGAAATCATTAGTGCAATTGAGGCATTGTTCGTGAGGAAACCCAATGACAGTGGAATAACAATGAACTCCCTGAAATCTCAGTTGCACGATTTCTTCTTCGTAGGTTCATTCCCCAAGGAGCATTTTGGAAATGTTTCTTCATTCTCCGATATAATGAAGAAGACACAGGAAGTCATGATGGAGTGGGAGAGATTATTTTCCAAGAGAGAGGAAGAAATTGCCTTGATGGAATTTGACATTGAAAATGTGCCAAGTGTCTCCATCGGAGAGCTAGAAGTCGCCATCAGCAGATTCATTGCATATGCCATAAATGAGTGGGATAATGGTCATCCATTTTTGGACAAGAATCTTTTGGTTGAATAGTAGTGGCGTATTTACTGCTAGAGGTATTTTGACTAAGTGTGGGTCCTGGCAATGCATGTCATCTTCAGATGAGGAATCTTCTTGCATGAAACCTCCTCATTTATGGTTTTAGGACAGATTCTCCTTGCATGTCGCCTTCACCTGGAGCATGATGGACATTTATTCCTTACATGAGGGTGTTCGCTATATTCTGAGCAAAATCAACATCATGGGGCGCATTTAATGCACTAGTGGGTGCTATTCTAGGCTTTGAATTAATTATATATGGGCATAATGGGTCATTAATTGCCAATTCCCACCTTGTTGCACCTTGAGTGGAGAATCTTCTGGGGTGAAACCCTAATTAGGGTTTGCATGGCCTGAGACCCATATAAAGGGGTGACCCCCCTCATTTGTAAAGGGAGGAGAGATTTTTATCTGAGATTGTTGCATCAGGATTGTGAAGTAGTCAACTTAATGCATTGTTCGATTTTGATGGTGTATTCTTGTTCTACTTTGGCAATCTGCATGGTCTTGCTCTCTTCAATTAGATTAGATTTTCTTATATGTTGTTAGGAGAACTAAATTTGATAGGATCACTTGTTGCAAAATTTGATCTCATACTTTTGGTGTGCAACTGATTGTTGTATGATGTGCAAAGTTATCCTGAGCCTTTTTTATGTGTATACGCTTAACTTCGATCATCAGTAAAGACAGTAAAGATTGTTCGATCCGATGGTCTATATTGATGATCTGAAAAACCTCCACGCACCCTTTCAAGATTGCACCGCCTTCGTGTAGTTGTGCTATGCTGGCGAAATGAAGCGTGGTTTGATTTTGCATGAGTTACCCTGTCTCATGTTCTTCGGATTAGATTAGCTTTAGCATAGTTCTCTCTACCCTACTCTCATTTTCTTTCTGCATAATTCAAAAAATCCAAAAGATCCAAAACTAGAGCTTTCATTGCAAATCATCTGTGCAGAAATCTTTGAGCTTGCATGAGTCTTCTCCAATTGAACACACGTAAGGCCCCTTGGGTTATCAACAAACCCATCAAACATCTGAGTCACATCCACGCACTAAAGGAACCTTGGGATTAGCCGTTTGAACTTTAAGCAATCCTAGCATACGAAATAATCTTGATCAAGAGAGGATAAGGTGACCGTTGGTGACTTTATTCTGTGTTAGACTCGATCATAAAAAACACGTCAGCAAACCCTTTGGAAGGGTCAGGAGTGAAATTTGCAATTATGCTCAATTTCTTGACCTTTCATCACTTTACTTTGTTGTACACATCAATTCTCTCTTAATCATGCCATAAGGACAAGTTTTATGATGTAAATTTGGACCAGGAAGGGAGATACAAGGAAATTCGCTTTGGACCCTTTGGAAGGGTCAGGAGCGAATTTGATGTTTAGACTCAATTTTCTCATTTTCCCCCAACTTTTCTCTCAGACTTGGTTTTTTAGGTCCTTCTTTCATCTTAATGAAGTCCATTTGCCTACAAGGTGATGTCAATTCAATGCTTTTGATAAAAAAATTAGGTCTTTCCAAGGATTTCGCTTTGGACCCTTTGGAAGGGTCAGGAGAAAATTTGATGTTTAGACTCAATTTCCTTCTCCAATATGGTTGCAACTCATTCCAATGGCAAGGAACAATCATTCTTCACTCAATTGAAGCCTGGGAGCAAAAACTATAGCCCAAGTTAGGACCAAGGGAGGTTCTTAGTAGAATTCGCTCTAGACCCTTTGGAAGGGTCAGGAGCGAAATTCTTCTTTGAGCTCACATCCTTAACTTTTTCTCAAATTTTCAAGCCAATTTCTTATAATTACATCCTTACAAGCTTGCCCATGCTAGCATTCATCTTTCGTGCCTACACTTCGATCACTTTCTTCATCATAACAACTCAGACTCTACAAAAGACATGACTCTGGCCTAACAACTCACAACCTTGACTCGTCCTGACTCAAACTCCTCAAGACTTCCTTGCAAAATATACATTCTCCATCTTTCTAAGGCAATATCCTGCTAAAATTACATCAGGGTTCTAGGAAGAGAAAAAATGACTTCCCCAAGCTTAGGTCAAATTTGGCCCTAAGAAACCCTAGGCAAGCTTCTACGAAGGAAACCCTAACTTACCAAACCTAGGCCACCACTAACTCACTCAAAACACCCAACAAGAAGAGAAAAGCCAAACAAGGAGAAAGCAAGACCCAAAAAAGAGAGGGGGTCCCCATTTTGATGGGGCGATGTGTGAAATAGTCACAACAGGACCCAACATTTTTTATAAATTTGATTGAGGCTACAGTTGCAAAACAATTTCCTTCAAATTAGTAAAATGCAAGAGGCTCAAAAATTAGCTTTGCAGATTAAAAGAAAAGTCAAGGCAAAACAAATGGTAGTTTACAGCTGATGACAATAAATATGAAAAAATTCACAATCTCCAATAATTAGTTTAGAAGAGTAAATACATGGGCAATGGGGTATTCTAAAAGTTTAATATAAGAAAACTGATTTAAGAAAATGCACAAATCATCTCGCAGTTTGTAGTCTGCTAAAGATAGGATAATGGGGAATGTTAAAGTACATTGATCTATCAGATATTAGAAGAATCACAAAAGTAAATCACTTATAAGTTCTTTGAATTATAAAGAAAAGGTCAAAAGGCATCAAATCTGAATTAAGTAAAATATCTTGATTTGAGAGATTAAATCATAGAAGCCATCTATCTTTGGAAGAAATCATCATTTTCATTGATACCGTAATAACCCATAAGTTATCGAACAAGTCTAATAGCATTCTATCGAAATATCCAAAATTCAAATAATATCGATGAGACCCAGTGATGTATCGATATAAAAAGGGTATCGAAGGAAAGGGAACACCGATGAACTCTAAAAGGGACTCATCAAAAGCAATGATTCCACTGAAAGAGGATATTGAAGAAAGCAGAGACAGTTTTCATCAACGAGAAAAGGCTTCTGAGGAAATAATACCATCGACGCAACATGAAGGAAACTTACCGAAAGAAGCATTCTTATCGAAAGAATGATATCGATCAAACAGAAGGAAGCTACATCGATAAAAGATATCGATAACAATATGAGTTTTGAGGAGGCTAAAAGGCATGTTACCGATATGTGTGGTTTTACCGATGCAACTTTATCAAGGAAGATTACTAATCAGCTCATCGATGAAAGATGATAGTGGAAGCAAATCATCAAAAGAAAGATGGCCTCGATGAAACAATAGACCCATTCATCGAAGGAGTGTAGTGATGTCGATAGAAAAAGTGTTTCAATGGAAGGATAAAGGAAGTTACCGAAGCCCAAGGTTTCTTCGACATGAAACCCGATGGACATCAGATATATATTAATGAGGCTATAGGTTTCGAGGAGGCTAAAAGGCATGTCTCTGATATGCGTTGTTTCACCGATACAACTTTATTGGTGGAAGATGACAAGAGAGGATAAAGAAAGGCTTCGGTGAGACAATAGATCCATTCATCGACGGGGCCTAGTGATATCGATGGAAGAGATATTTCGGTGGAAAAATAAAGGAGGTCACCGAAGCCCAAGGTTTCTTCGACTTAAAAACACGATGGATATCAGATAGGTATCGGTGAGGAGACAACCATAGTGACCGAATACAACATTTCGATGAAGGGAGAAAATACCTAGTCGAAGTAATGTTCGAAACAAAAGTGTTAGTTAACAGTTATATGTTGAAAAGCCACAACGCTTGGTGATAATGTATACTCTCATATAAAGGAGGGAGCTTTTGTAATATGGATGATAATTAGAACAAGAAGTATATTATAGCCTCAGGCTTACCACTATACTATTTTGGCAAATATATATAATATAATCAGTTGTTTTTCCTTTGCATATGTGTTGCGGATTACTGCATTTTTCTGCAAGCAGTTGCTTATGATATTATCTAAAGGAGATAAGGTTATTTGTGTTCTTCTAGTAAAATTTTGTGTTCCATATTGTAGATTTGGATCAAAAAGATTTACTTGTGAATTGTAATTGTTCCTTGTAATTCTTCCTTGGATGGTCTCTTAAGGTTAGAGTTAAATTCATTCAGGCGATTTACAATATAGACATTGAAATAGAGCTCATAAGAAATAGTAACTGACAGACTCATCGAGAGGGGGTGGGTTTAAAAATTGTCTCATAAGTTTACACAATAAGCCCTAAAGAGATATAAAGACTCTATAGCCCAAACAACAAAGAAAGGCACTGCTCATCTATAAAATACAACTCATCAATTCATACTTTCACATTAAAAATAATAGGAGTAGCTAAGTAGGAATTCTAGAATAAATTAGCAATAGTGTATATATATATACATATTTCAAGCACAAAGATCAAATAGCTTCTACAACAACAATCTTGAACTCATCTGCTATATCTCCATCCTAGGAACTCATGCCATTCTGAGATAGGAGGAACTCAGATCAAGACACTAAATCTGTTATAAAAAGCATTAGTTGAAGGAACAACTAGTGAGTAGGTACACCCGCCTAGGTCCTGCAGAGCCTAAAGTGAGAGAGTTAGTAACCAGATAGGTTCACTCTATAAGTTGGCCAAGTCAATTGGAGGGTTTGAGAATAGGAGTTGGCATTTCCTTAGAACCTATCCAATCTGTTGATTTGAGACCCAACACTAGGGATTATCATATGGAAACCTAGGCATGAGTCCAATGGCAATGGAGAAAGGATGTGAAGTACAAGCTGAGAAAGAAAATAGGGAAAAGTGTTTGTGTGAGGGAAAGCCAAGTATGAGTTGCCTCCATTGGAATTGAATCTTCCAGATCTGGATGTTTCAAAAAGCCACCTCAATTCATTGGCACACCAAATGTAGGACAAACAAAAGTTAATGTGGGTAGCATAGCCACCTCAATTCATTGGCACACCAAATGCGGGACAAACAAAAGTTAATGTGGGTAGCATAGAGTGACAATTTTCATGTTGAATGTGACCCATATTTTATATATATGAGTTATACCTCTAGCCATGGCATCAGCTTTTATTTATTGAGCTTAATTCAATACTAGGCACTAAGTGGAGATCAAAGCCTATACAACAAAGAAACATAAAAAAATTTGAAGGAACTAAAATGTGTTGCCCAGTATGAGGGTACACTCCCCAATAAAGGCATACAAATTTTTGAAAAAATAAAAATTGCTCACCTGTGTGATGTCATGTGCCACATCAAAGCCACACAAGTTTTCAAAATATAAAAATTGTTGCCCAGTTTATCAACATGCACGTTTGTACAAAAGTACATTTTTTTTAGAACAAATGTTTGCAAGTGTGTTGATCAGCGGAGTCCTATAACAATGTAAACATGTGCCTTATAGAAGGGTTTGGATAATTTTGATTTAACAAAGGAGTCTTTCCACTTTCAGCTTGTTCTTCTTTGTACAACAATTTCCATTGATCTTTCTGACATAAACATTGCTTTCCAGTAGAGGCATATGTATTTTGCCAGTGTTCCCTTAATTCTTAGAAGGTTTCACATCCTCAAAACTCATATTTTCACATGATTCTAAGCGCCTAGGGTTTCAAAGACAGTTTTCAACCCCAATACAAGAGAACACACTTCTCTCAATGAACACAATTTTGAGCTGCAAGATTGCAAATGTTTCTTGCATCTATACAAGGTTGCCTCTTTATTTACCCTATTGTCATTGTTGGAGACAACTAGAAAACATTTCCTTGACATCCACTATCAACAAAAATGAGAGTAATGGATACACAAGAAGAGAATGTTGTGTACACTTTTGCCCATAATCTAGCACTAATAAAATTCTACATGGTGAATTCAAATTAGGAAGGGCTTTGTTTGGAGATGAGTAATTAGTAGTCATTTACACCCAACTTGACAATAAATAAATAAAAATGAATGCTTATAACAAAATTAAAATGTTAAAATGATTCCTTGAGAGAAATTGGTATAGCTTCACCTAAATTTTTCACAGCCCAAATATACATAAATAAACAATAGAAAGAATGAGTTATCAGTTATGCCTCAAACACATGGTGGGAAAAATTTATCAAACAACAATTGTGAATTTTAAAATATAAAAGTCAGTGCATCACATAACACAAAGGAACTATACACATTTTTAAAAGTAAAGATTTTTTACTATATTTAATAAACCATCCTAACACATATTTTACTTCATCTCCTTTTGGGTTCCTTAAGCATTATCTTCAAAGAAAGAAGAAATAATAACAGAACCATCACGGTATAAATATATTTTTTTCTAAATCCCATTATGTTTACAGTTATTACAAAATAGGCATAAAAGGGGCATAAGGCATAGCATACCATAGGTCAGACTGCAACCTGTCAAAGAAACACAAAAAGGAATTTCACCAAAAACCCGCAACCTACAATTGCTTTCACCCTACCATTAGCCCTAATTTTCTATTACTCCAATAGATCATCAAACCCCAACCTACAAAATATTTTTACATCATGGTACACACCACAAAAATCTTGGTCCAAACTACTATATTCCTATTAGGTGCTTCACAAACATATAACTGGCCAACACAATAGTAGTATAAAACCAACCCTAAGTGAGCCAAAAAGTAAGTTATGCACCCACGATTAACCTTTTTGCTCGCTCACAGCTGCTAATTATATCCCATGCTCTACTGGAACAAACCAAATGACACATTTTTTTATTAATCTGAAACAATTCAAAAAAACAGATGCCCATTTGATCTTTTCATTGAAACAAAACAAAAAAACACCACAACCGACGAAAGAGAAGACACCCAAATCAACTCATACAACAAAAGACTAAGTCTTTTAATCCAAACCACCCAAATATACACAACCCCTACATTTAAAGCATATCAGCCACGAAATGGAAAAAAAAAAACCTTTGTGACACAATGTAGCTATTGATGGGCTTTCAAACCTCCCTCTTTGAATTGGGATCGATTCTTGTTTTCTCCCTTGCAACTTTTTCTCAAATTTAGCATGAGTTGAATGTTCCAAAATATCTCCCAACACATATTGTACCATAAGTGAATGATTGCTCATGGAAACAACTCAAGTACTATGAGGGTCTTTCTTTCCATTGAAGCGTGCACTGGGTATTATGAACGTATTCGCAGTACTATTGAGCTATTATTGTTCAAACTGCTTTTTCTCAATGAAAAAAATTAATTACACATCCACACATCATAGGAAAACCAATCCATGAAACAAATCTCAATGGCGATGTGGAAAATTCTAATTAATTGTCACTCTAAAATCATTGTACTACTTGATTTTATAAAGCTACATGCGGACGAAAAACTCTCTCACTAAAATGTATTTCTACCGTATACGGACTTCAAAAGAAATTTAAATTGTTGTTAGTTGCGTTGTTTGGAGTCCACAATATGAACGTATAGTCAAGGCATGTGGAATGTTGAAACAATGCCATCTTGTGCTCTAGCCAATGACAGAGCATAGATTTTGGTGCGTTCTCTTGCATTGAGAACCGAGCTTTTGTCCACGTCTCTGCCTCAGCCAATCAAAACTTCCAAAATAATCTCATAATACTATGCCGTTAAAAATTGGTCACTTTTCTATTTTTAAGATTATATAAAACTTAGCATAGTCTTTAACATAGCACAAATCAAGCCATGCTATTGGTTGTTCAAACATATGTTTAATAACTGTTTAATGGGAACCCTTGCCAATAGTTCCATGCGGGGTAGGAACTAATAAGGCTATGATGTTAAGAAGGAACGCTAAAGGAAGTCCAAGTTTTGAAGGTACACATGTCAATGGTAGAAAAAAAAGACATACTTACGGTTAGTACTATCCGTAGTTGTAGATTTTTTAAATTTCCTACTCACCATTAATGATTTAATAGATCATACATCATGATTTTCTTCAATTAAACTATAGGTTCTACTTGCTTTACTCACTATTAAGTTGTATACTCGCAATAATAAAGAAAAGTGTTAAGATGTAGAATTTAAAAAAAATGCAAAAGTGGACAACAAAAAACATCATTGAACGAAAGCATATAAAGAAGCAAGAGTTATCACAATCAACAACAATATCCTCTCAATTTGAAGTTGATTCCTCTATAGTAGGATGTACGTAACATCAAACCCTAAGCTTGAAGTATTTTCCAGATGATAGTTGGTAAGATGTTTCTATCATTCATTATGTATAGATAAATTTCTTAGGTAGATTTTAGGGTTAGGAAAAGCGTTGGTAGAACAAAATATAACAAAGATATAAATAGGAGCACATATGGGTTCAAAGAAGTTGGATTTCAAGAAAGAGTTTGAATGACAACTATCCCAAGTGGTCCCAGTAGGGTAATTCATGTTGGATACACATCTAGACTATCGTAAACCAAATGAGCTCACAAAAAGAGTCAATGAGTCGATTGCTATGAAAAAAATAAATAATTTAAGGAAAAGTGGGATACTCAAAGTTGTAGCATTCCCAGTAGCAACTAAAGCTCATGAAATAGTCCATCGTACTTACGACGCTACAACTTGGATCACATGATAGTAACTAAAGGTGATAGAGTGTATGTATACTTGACCCCTAAAGGAATTGTGGAAACTTCTGGAATTGAAAGGCCTGAGATAGTCACAGTGATGAGCATAGAGAAGTCCTTGGAAGAATTTGCAAAATCCTAGAGCTTATGTAAAAACGTAATGGGGGAAGATTGTATGAAACAGAAGAAAGGTTGGTTGCCATCCAAACTACTTAAACTCTTGGTCAAAGACGAATTTCATCCCAATATATATGGGGCTATCACATTTTTAAGCAAGATCACAACACTAAAAATCAGTGGCCAATTCAAGGGATAGATGTTCTCCTTCATACAAGTTATCAGAGAGGCTAGAGGATTCTTTAATTGGGCTCAAGTTATCAATGATTCCATTCATAGATATGTAACAAAATATACAACCAATTTCTACATGGCATCATACGTGGTGTATTCTCGAACCATTAAAGCTAATATTTAGGTCTTAAACATAGTAGGAGTCTTAGATAAAAAGCAAGGGCAAAAACTAGTATATTCACATTATTCTCAACTAACTCTAGAGCAATCTTATCTTAGCTACAAAGAGGTAAATGATTTCTTTGTAATGTTATAGTTAGAGAATTAGAATTTAGAATGGGAGAAAGAGTGCCTCAAGAATTCTAGGATGTAATTAAGCTATATGGAGGTTGGTACATACAGTTCCCCACTTTGTCATACATGCAAATACAGGGCTTTCAAGGAAAACCTTTTAGATTACCCAGATACCCTACAAATTGGACATGGTTGACTGAGTTTTGTAGATAATTATTTAACTTCCATGAAGCTTATCATGGAATGCATTGGAAGATAGGATTCAAATTCCCTTTAAAAATAGGAGGGTTCATATGTGACTGACTTGGCAGTGCAAGGACGACAAAGAATAACCTCTTGGCCAAGCACTTGTAGTCCTTCCTTTGACCCGCTAGGCAAGATGAATCGTTTTTATTTCCAAAAAGATAGTACATGTGCCAAATATGGAAGATTACTAGATTGATTGCAAAAATGACAAAGTAGTAAGGAAAAGGCAATATTAGATATTAACCCTAAAACAAATACAGACTTTAGGTTTTCACATACCACCTCAAATAAATGAAAATGATGAAGAGGTTCTACATCCAAATTATTTATCAATCAATATTGAGGAGCATCCCATTTCAAAACCATATTGGAACCAACTTGAGTTAATATCCCTACATGTAGAATGAACCCATATTAAGGGATAGAAGAAGGTGGGTAGAGGAGTATAAGGCTGACTTAAAAAGGAAAGAACATAAAGTTACCACTTCGAAAAAAAAGGAATAGAAGAGAATTTGAGGATAGAGATTATGATGATTTCTTGGTTCACAAGAGGAGCATAGAGATAGCTAAAATTGTTGATTCTGCATCTATGACAGAAGATCCAAAAACATATGGTTGGAGTTGATGTTGTTACAACTGACTCAAACCTCAACCAAATGGCTAGGATCAGAATGGAAGACCCACAAGATCAAACCAATCGAACCTAGATCAGTGAAGCATGTGTTTCACGTTTGGGTAGAATGAGTTGTTGATGTGGTGTCATTGATGTCAACATGCTTTGGTTGTCATTAGTGACTAGTTGGTATAGTTGATGTTGAGTTCCTATGCAGTTGTGTTGAGAGATTTGTACATCTATTCATGCAGTCTGGATATGTTGTTAAGAAGTGTTTAGAGATGCTAGATTTAGGATTTGGTGCTCTGGATTGCAATGCTAAGGAAGTTGTGTTCACCGGTGTGTGATGATGTTTGACAGTGTTTTCGTATGAAATGCATGCACTGCATTTCTTCGCTTTATGGTTTCCAATGTTGTAGTTTTTCGAGATAGTTAATCATTTCCTTAGCTTCATTATATTCAGTTGGCATGATATCTTGGGCTTCGGAAGCATGATTTCAAAGTTCGATGGTGTTTACTCTAGGTTTGGTCAACCCCAATTGTTCACACTTCACATTATTGCTCTGATGATTATGGATCGATGTTTAATGTGTATGATGTTTGTTTTGGTATCAGTTAAGGCATGTTGTGATCCACTTTATATTATTTTCCACCACAAGAATGTTTAATGCCGACCTAATTTGAATTGTGTTCGGTTAAGATGCTTAGCTAACCTTGGGATATTTTGCATATGTGAGTATGATATAAATAAACGATGGTTTGTTCAGGATGGAAAGTGTGGTGTGTGTGGAATGTGAAATGGAAAGGAAGTGAGTCGTGGCATATGTGTATGTGATTAAGGTGTGTGAAAGAAGATCTATCTCCCTAATCGTTTGATAAGTGTTGTGTGAGTTGGTGAAAAGTGTTGAGCAGTGTGGACTTTCATGTGTTAGCTACCGAAAGTAGTGAGTAGAAGGTATCCATAGATCTTATGGTTACAGAGGTGTATCAATGGTGGATTTTTTCTGCTTTATTCTTTTTCATCTGGGTAGTGAGCCCTCCAACAAATGGGATTTTCTTTCTTTCCTTCGAGCAGTGAGCCTTTCTTTTTAAAAATCACCTTAACTGATGTCACCCTAATAGGTGTTCATTTATTGAGAATAGCATTCTATGTGCTTTTTCCCTTAATAGGGTTTTTCACATCAAATCTTCTGTTTCATTGTGTATGATGTGTTTTGCTTTTCATGTTCTTTCATGCTCATATCTTTCTGTGGATTAAGTGATAAAGTTAAGTTAGTGTGGATCTAATTTAAGGAAAATATTTTAGAGTTGTATGTACAACTAATTCATCCCTCCTCTCAGTTGTCTTGTGCATAAGAACATTAAATAACATCTACTTCCGAACAACCTCTAATCCGATTAGTGGCCACACAAACCACACTGGCAATTAGGGTAATACCAATATAAGCATCACAACCAACAAAAACTTTGTTTACTTCACCTCCTATAACAAATGTAATGAATGAGATAATGGGAATGATCCCTCCAGATAAATGGAACAATGACCCAAATATGGTCATAATGTACCAAGAAGTGAATCGAGTAATTTCAAAATATATGGAAAAAAGAGGAGGAACAAAGCAATTAGATATAAGGAAAGATCCAAAAATACCTAAAGATATGGGAGAGCCAACTGATTATTTATAAAGGAAGTCTAAGCCATCTCTAGATGAAATTGTGGATGTTGATCAAGGAGGTTTCACCGATACAGAGGAAAGAGAATCATAATGGTATGGAGACATGGAAATTGAATCAGATAGTAAGGTGAACATAGGACCAAAGAGTGGAGAACTTCCAACATCACCAACAATAATTAGGAGATAGGAAGATACAAAAGGTCTTGCTAGTATCGGCGAACAACGAGAACGAAATATTCTAAATGAGCCTATAGAGTGACCTGAGCATAAATAAAATGAAACTTCAAATAACCCTGAGTAGAGTGAAATGGAGATAGAACAAATTTTGCCTATCAAATAGAAAGGTGGATTAAATCAAGAAGACCCTTAGCAAGAAGGTGGAAATGTTGAAGAAGATGGAACAAAAGAAGCTCTAAGGTTAGAAACGTTATTAACCAGGACAATAGGAATGCAGGAAATTCCAAGAGGGGAAGAATATGTATTCGAGATGATGATAACAAGAAAATATGCAAAAGAACTCTAGAACCTAGACAAAATGTTAAGTGTGAAACTAAATAGACATAGAGAGACCAAACAAAAGGATTAAATGAAGAGGATCAACAAAGAGGTATTGAACAACAACAAGCAAAAGGAACAAAGCCAAAGCAAGTACCCAAATGGTTGCAAAATCAAATACAACCAAAGGCTAAGGTAGAATTATTTCCCTTGGATTTTAATGGTTTGTGAAGGGCACTATAGGCAACAAAGGGGGGAAGAAAACCCAAAGCCAAATTTACCACTCGCATTAATGTGGAAGGATAGCCATAATACTTTGTTGCAGAACCAACAACGGATAAAGACCCATAAAGCATCACAGTGTAGGATTATCAAATCATTGTTATAAAGTTGGGAAAACCTTCCAAGTTCGATAACTCAAGAATGACTATAGACTTGGATAATAAATAATCGAGCATAGGCTCGATAAAGATCAAAAGAAACCATAGGAACAAAGAAATCACATCGACCAATTTACTTAGTTCATTAAGGTATTATTTAACCTGGGCAGACATCATAGGAAATTCCCCCGCATCTAGTATTAATGTCTAAAGAAGAGGTGGACCCATAACAATTTTCAAGTGTAAAGATACAACTTTAGATGAGTGGGTGCAAGATGTCTTGATTGAAGTAAGGCATGCATTGTAAAAGGTAGTAACCGGGTATTTATCATTAGCACAACTGTTAGACAAAGTGAGCAAATTGCAATAGGAATGCAAGTCGACGTTAGAATGGGTTGAAACAAATTGCAAAGATTAGTATAAATGGACAAAATGAAAACAAGTGCCTTGGTAAGGGAATATTGTCCAAGGACCAAATCCCTAAAATTGTTTTGTGGAAGATGGAAGAGGAATGACAGATGAGTCGATTAGATGATTGCATGAAGGAAACAAAAAGGATGTTAAGAACCTTAAATGATGCAAGGGAACAAAATAAAATGATTATTGAAGTCTTCATGGAAGGCCTGATTGAAGACATCATGAAAGGTAGTGATGAAGGGATAGTAAAGCAATTTGAGAAATGTTGGAACAATCAGATAGTTGATCCAGTAAACAGAATACACAACTCAAGGATATGAGAATGTCTTGGAGTAGAGAGATAGAGAGATTGTTGAGGTTGAGTACTCATATAAATCTCAAAGGATTAACGGGTCCTTAATGGAATATTTTGTTCAAAGGAAGAAATGTTAAAGGCTATATTCTACCTCAACAAGTTTGCATTTCAGTAGCAAGTTACCTACGGGCTCATAAGGGTATCACATCATCAGGAAATTGAGGCATTGATAATATCTAATTTATCACAACTCACAAATGATAAGAAATGCTAGAGATAATTTTGCAAATTAAGACATACTAAACCTTGTTGACTTAGTCAACTATTCTTTTTTGTATCTAGAAGTTTTCACTTGCCAATTGACAATTTTTTTTGTTTATGGTTGTATTAAGGTCTGTTGTCTATAAAAGGCAATCAAGTTGTCATTTTGAAGGAGATCAGAAATTTTAAACTCTTGTCGAGCTAAAAAAAGCTAGCTACTTTCTCAATTTGATTTCTTGTTTTCTTTTTAGTAGTAGAATTTAGTTTGTATTTTCTTTGCAAAGTATGAAATCCAAAAAGAGTCAAGTTCATTTCAATTAAGCAAATTAGTCAATGTATTGTTAATTTGTGAATATGTAGCTATATGCAGGCGACTTTTGGTGTGTTTTGTTATTTCAATTGTTAATTGTTGTTTGACTCTTAAAGATAGTACAAATTTGCATACAATTGTATATTAGTTTTGGTGAAGTGTGGATTCATTATCTTTCCATTTCATATTTTCAAATTCTACATACTTTGAAATTTAGAGTTATATGTCTTTGTATACCTTATCCTTTTGCAATTTCTTCAGAGATTCGTTTGAGTTCAGAGCATTTGAACGATGTAAATCAAGAGCTTGATCTTGTACCCAAATCGATCACTAGCTCTTGTTTAGAAGAAATACATCAATGCCCTTTGTGAAACAGTAGTAAACAACATCTTCAACGTTTGATGGCTCCCGCTCTCTCGTGTTTAAATGTTGATGCCTGCAACGACTCTACCCGTTTGAACGTCGCTGCTTGTTACGACTCATCTCTAATCTCTCCTCCCTCTGGTTGTGCTGACCCACCTGTGTTGCCCTTATCGGTGGGTAGCCCTCCCCTCGTGGATGCCCTTCTCGGGTGTGTTACTATTGATGTCGGGCGGAGGTGGACTAGTGAGGCTTCGAGGTCACGGCATGGGAAATGACCATTTGATGGTGGGTTCATTCCTATTGTAAATGCCATTTCCATTAATTTGAAAGAAGAGACAAAAGAGGAAATATATCAAAATGCTTTTTTTCTTTCCTTACATGATGTGATATGTTGATTTAGGGGTTTTTGGCCTAGCCTCCTTCAGCTGCACACTTGGATCTCAGAACAGTGGGAGCCTCTTATTACTAGTAAAGTTCATATTTTCCCCATCGCTAAGGGGTTTTTTATTGCTAGTTTGATAATGCTCAAGATAGAAGCAAAATCTTATGTGATCATTATTTTAGCTGGGAGGATAGATTTCTGTTGATGATTAAGCCTTGGCACTCTGATTTCAACCCTTCTTCTAAAATGTTTAATAAGATCCCGATTTGGGTTCGACTTCCTAATCTCCCCCTTCATTTATGGGTTGATCCTCTTTTAGAGGAAGTGGGTGATGCCCTTGGAGATTTTTTGATGGTGGATGGTGGATGGTGGACGATGAATTCTCTAATATTTTTCACTCCACCTTTACCCGCATTTTGATTGAAATGGATGTTTCAAAAGGGCTGCCTACTGAGATTTTACTCAAATCTTCTAAGGGTTCTTGGGTTCAATCTTTGAGCTATGAAGGGATTCTATTTTGATGTAGAAGATGTTTTAAAATAGGCAATACAGTTGCACAATGTGGATTTGAGAAAAAGGAAATGATGACTACATGGTGGAAAGGTGCTTCTCAATAGCATTATACGGTTGAGAAGAAATTTGAGCAACATAGGAGTTTTTTGAAGGTGGTTGTGATGGACTCACAGGATCTTGGAGCATCCTCTTCGGATGTCATAAATGATGGGGTTACTGAAGTGTGCAAGATTATCATGTTGAAACCCCTAGAGAGAGAGAGAGAGAGAGAGAGAGAGAGAGAGAGAGAATGGACCTCGGGCTGCAATTTCTAGTGATAGCGTTCTGGCTATCAAATCTGGTGGCTTTTCTAATAATGTCATGCCTGCAGGGAGGAATACTGATGATATCTCTGAAACAGTGGTTGCAGGCATTCATTCTCAAGATAATGGTGGTCTTTCGTTGGCTTGGCATGATAAGGCAGTGCAAGTGGAAGAGGGTTGGATCTTTGTTAAGGGCAAGAAAGCTAAGTTCTCTAAGCCTTCTTATGACATGACTCTCTGCTCCCACAAGAGTAGCTCTAAATGTAAATCTTGATGGTTCTTGGTTGGGGGTTGGTTTTAGGTTGGTTGTTGGGTGTTCTTTTTGCAATTTGTTTTAGGTTGTGGGAGCCTATTTTTAAAAACCATGTATTTGGCTATGGGTGCCTTTTTACCCATGGTTGTCTGGTGCTTTCATGTTCCTTTTGTTAGGACAACTTTCTGGTTGAGGGTTCCAGATCCATTCAAAATCTTATTGTAAAGGGTTTTGGGTCCCTTCAAAACCTATTTTTGCCTTAATCAAAAACAATAATAAACAACGAACCCAGAGTGAAACCAATAGGTTAAGACCTAACCATCATGAGCCTTGGAATTAGGTTTTTGATTTTTCAAGAAAGATAGGTTTTGTTGTTAAGAATTCTATGTAGTTTCAAGTGTGACTACAATCTACGTCAATAGGTCAGAATATCTCTTTCACAGAAGTTAAACTTTCCCATTTGGCCTTTGATGGTGTTGTCAATCATGCAGGAGGTAGATAGGAATGAAAGGGGGAAAAGATAAGGACATTGTATTTCTAAAATCAAAGATATCGAATGATAGATGCCATAGGTCAGGAGCTGGATAATTGAGAGAAGCAATTTTGGTAGGGAGAAGTCTAATTCTCTAATAGGGAAAGCAAAGAGAGTAAGGGTCGAAGGGAATGTATGTTGGAAAGGAGAAGTTTGGTAATTTGACAAGAATAAAGAAAAATCAAAATTGGTAGAAGAGTTATGTGAGGAATAGTAACTTTGACACTTCTACAATTCAAAGGCTTAAAAACCTTTGGAGCCTTAGCAACTTCTAAACTTCATAGACACATAGAAGAAGAGGAGGAAGAACACATAAGAAAAATCGGGCCAAGAGAAATGTTGGGAATAGGAAATAGGCCTCCAATTTGTAAACACAAATTAATGGAGAAGGGGACATTACATTGATATAAATTTTTACAAATATTCTCTTTATAAATGTTTTTATAGTTGTGTTATGAGATCCATATGATTTTTAGTAGTGTTAAGTTATGAGATGATTGTGCTAACCATAGGTGAGCTATTCACTGCTTGCATGAAAAACTAGATCAAACTACAATATATCAAGTATATGGATGCTAACCCTAATTGAAATAAAAACTCTTAAAGATGTAAATCCTTTAGTGAAATAAAAAAATATTGATTAAGTGATGCTTAGTGTTTCTAATAATTAAATGGGTAAATTGTATGAATTCAATTTGAAAACATTATTATATTGAAGTCAATATAAACATGATGAGCGATCTTATGGTGAAAACTAAATAGATGTCCATGATGCCACAAGAAAATTGTATATGAATTTTGGCTAAGGTACATTTTAGTGGTTACTTCTTGTAGCAAGGCCTTACATGGTTATAATTTACTAAGATTACAAAATTTAGTTAAATGTGAATATTGTGTTCTCACATTAATATCTAGATATTTTATAATTTTATTATGTTAATTGGTAGGATATCACCATATGAATCTGAGGTGTCTATGTCTATGCTAGTGATGCATGGGTTGGGATCAAACTATGGTTTGAGGTGTAAGAAATGACCAATGGGAAAATGGGAGAATTGTCAATCCCTAAATGTTATCCACTTCACATTGTGAAGTAATATGCTTTAGACCTTGTTATCCTTAAGTGTTTGAATTTTATTTAATTTTAATTTTACCTTATTTTGATGTACTAGTTACACATGGGGTGCTTAGGTTTATTCCTTGTGTCAAAGTGAATGGGTTGGAGTGCGCATATTTATAGAATCTTTTAGATTATTTTTCTTGCGTTTTAAAAGTAATTTTTTATGTTATTGTCATTTTAGAACCCCAACTCAAGTACCTATGGATAGGGAACTTGGGGAAAGGTGTAAAGAGTGTCTTGAGGCTTTAAAAAACGTATTTTGTGGGCTCTTGAAAACAGTGCCCATGTGTGATGACATGGGCACTTGGCTCAAGGTACCAAGTCAACCCATTACTTTCCAAAAGTGTTGGATGGGGAAGTGAAACCCAAAGTTCTTGAAGGAGACACATGTTATGCAAATGAGGGGTCATGTCAACTTGAGAATGGTGTATTAGGATAGTTATAGGGAGTGGAGATGTGTCATGTGTCATTGTCTTCGTTGAAGAGGAGATACATGACACTCTCATATAAGCTCACATTTTTGGGCTTTTGGAGGCTATTCTTACATTATGAAAATATTCTTGAAGGAGAGCATTTTGGGGGGGAGCTTGGAAGAGGAATTTATGAGTGAAAAATATAATTGTAAGTTTGGGAGATGGAGTGAGTATGAGATAGAGCTTGGAGAAGACAATGGATTCTTCATTCCAACAAGTTCCACAGGAAGAGATAAGTTCTCTCCCACCTTTGTTACTATTTTCTTCCATAATTGTTTTACTATGAATGGTCTTGTTTATGTGTGGATGTATACACAAGGAAATTGTGTTAGCATATCTTTTTTAATCTTATATGCTTTTTGCCTTTGTAGTTATTGAGTTAAAAGAAAAAGGGAGAAACATCTTCCTTATGTGGAAATGAGTCTATCATCATTTATTGGGTATTTGATTTTCTTGTCTATATCTACCTTGAGAGTCTTGAGATTATAAGTGTGTGAGTGCTTGTTTGGGGTCTTAGACAGTTGTGCAATCCTACAATTAGGAAGTGGCATTCTCCTAACATATCTATTCATGTATCGAAGATTTATAGATTTAGTGTTAATAGACCTTGGCTTGAAGATATTGCTTTGAAGACCTCATCTTTAACAATTTTACAATAAAAAAAATATGTAAATGTATTATTCTTATTGCAAGATATTGATGTAAATTGAGAGTTGTATTGAAAGCCATTATTAAAGTGAGGATAATTTTCATTATCTTGTGTTTGTAATAAGATGAAATCTCTAAGGGTAGTCACTACTCTTCATTGTTGTAGAAAGAGAAAACAAATCTAGTTTAAAATTTATAAATCTATGTATCTTATATATGCATTTGCTTCCAAATAATAAGAATGGAACTTGCTTGTTAGAAAATTTTATCTATTAGGAAATTGAAATTTATAATAGAAATATAAATAAGAAAATTCATTTTATGCACGTCCTTCAATTTGTGTCCCATAAGATCACTTTTTTATGCAGTATACAATCAATTCATGAAAGTGAAAAGTTCTAGATTGGAATGCATGAACAATACAAACTGTGGAAACTTAATGTCTTTAAAATATATAATTTAGATCAATTTGGAAATGGAAATTTGGACACTTGATGATTACGAGTAATGATTGATTTTACTTGTTTCTTTGCGGGTTTCTTATTTAGAAATGGGAAATATCTTAGAAAGCGTTGATAAAGGAATTTATTCAATAGTTGTAATGGAGCATGGACAATGTGTGAGTAGATTGCTAAGCTTGATTCTACATAAATGAGTAACGTGATCAACTCTTGATTTTGCTGAAGTTGTTCCAAAATCCGAGCTAGTGAGTACAAATTAAAATGAGCCACATTATTGGTAAGCAAATATGTGTCCTCCACTGTACTGCCTACAGGCCAGAGCGGGAGAGTAGAATGGGTTGCACCAGAAGGTAGGCCTCCTTACAACTGAAGCTACAGAATTCTGAGGGTGGTTTTGGCAGATCAAAGGGAATCAATAGGACTGCAGCCAATGTGTCAGGTCAGGTCAAACATCTGGAGCAAATCTTAACAAGGGTCAAGTTTCTGGAGCAAGTGGGGCCAAAAAACAAGTTGGGCTTTGCAGCTAAAGTACCATCTTAAAGAGAAAAGAGCAGTTTGGAGCAGTTTCGGTCCCCCAATTACATTGGTGACAAGGCAAACAAAGGTGAGTTATGTATTGACGTCTTTGAAATTCTTGTTGATACAGTAGTTTCAAAGATGGAGATGTTTCTGATTGTTACATTTATGGGACCTAGATCAAATATTGATTTGGTTCGATCATGGATCATGAAGTGGCAAGCCATAGGACAGCTGGAGGTTGTTGTTATGGCTAAGGGTTCTCTTTCTTTCTCCTTTACTTGTCAAGAAGGCCCTCATAAACTCTTGCTAAGGGGCCTTGGTTTATGGGGAGGAAGTCAACCTTGATCTTTGATCTTTACAAAATAATATAGTAGATTTAATCTCTCGAAGGAATTGGTTAATGTTGTTCTTATTTGGATCAAGCGAGTTTTTGGACAAGGAACTCTTTAAAAGGATTGTGAGTGCCTTTGGTTAGTTATTAATCATGGATTCTTATCAACAATCTTTAGAAGATGGCTTGTTATGTGAGAATCTATGTGTATATATCATGAAATCTCGTTTTTGTCTCACATTTCTACTGTGTCCAAGTTCAAGATTTGAAAACAAATCCTAGAATATGAATCTTTTGTATTTGCCTACATCAAATATAAGAAAATGGGTCATAAAGCAAATGAGTGTCTCTCAAGCAAGGGAAGCAAGGTTTGGAGGCAAAAACAGTGGAAGAAGGAAGGATGGTGAGATTGAGAAAGATTAAGATAATGACATTGTGAAACAAGACATGAAAAAGAATCTCCTTGATGAAAGGCCTATTGACGAAACATTGGAGTTAAAGGATTCAGATTTAGAGATTGAAGGGTTTGACTCATAAATCATCATGGAATAGGATATTTGGAAAATATTGCTAGGAACAATAAATTAGATGTCTTGCTGGTTTAGGAAATGAAAATGCCTATCAATAGAGTTCTCAAGATTAAAAATATACTTTTTAAGAACTATTAATGTTTTGGGGCTAATGCAAATTGGCCTTTAGGAGAGATTACTACCTTTTGGAATCAAATTTCTAGGGAGACTTTTGTGTGTGTCGACATGAACCATGTGGCTATTTTCTTTTGTAATAAAATCATAAACATATCTTGGATAATTTCATTATTTATGCTCCCAACACCTAAAATGCTAGAAAAAAGTTGTGGAGTAGCCTCACCACTTTTAGACAGTCACAATCTTACTCAAATTAGTTGGTTATGAGGGACTTTAATGCTCTCTTAAAGGAAAATGAGGAGAAATGGGCTCTAAAATTTCTTGGATAGAAAAGAACATTTCGCAGAATTCATCAATAATATGCTTTGCTAGATCTAGACTTGGAATCGTAGAGTTGGACCTTCCCTTATTCATGTAAGGTTGGATTGAGCTTTGGTAACTCCTAATTGGATCTCCTCTTACTATTATGTGTTATGTGAGCTTCACACTCTTATTGCAAAAGAGGAATAATCTTGGAAACAACATTGGAGGGCTATTTGGCTAAAGGTTGGGAGAGAAATACAAATATATTTCACATGACTATGATGACACATAAATTCTCCAATAGATTAAAGAAATTTGGAAAGATGACATTCAAAACTTGAATGTTAGTCATAAGAAACAAAGGAACCAACTTCTTATTTAATATCCTCTCTGATAATAATGACTCAATTTTCTCCATCCAACAAGACATTTGAGGAGACCTTGAAATTGATTGACAAGCAAGATAATAGAGAGATCATAAAGCTCCTCATTGAAGAAGAAACCAATTTTTTTTATTTTTTTTCAAGGAAATGGAGCTCTTGAGTTGGATGACTTCCCTTATTTCTTTAGCTATATTGGGAAATCATCGCCAAAGACATGGCAACTACGAAGGAATTCTTTAAAAGAGGGAGTGTGTTGAAATAATTCCCCAAGAAGAATGTGCCTAATTCTTTTGCTAATTTTTTACCTATAATCCTCTATAACTTTACTATAAAATCCTTTATAATATCATGGCCCTTAGGCTAGAACAAGTGCTTCCTAAACTGATTTCATTAAAGCAAAGTCAATTCATGCATGAAAGGAAATATTTGGATTTCATTATCTCCATTCATGAGGTTCTTCACTCTTTGACGCTTAACAAGAAGGTTGGTTTCATTTTTAAGTTAATTTTAATGAAGGCTTATAATTAGGTATTTAAGAATTTATTTCTTAATGCTCTCAAAGGATTTGGCTAAGTTTCTTAGCATCATTTTTTAGTTGATCTCTACTCCTAAGATTTTTATTAGTGTCAATGGTTTATCTTCTAGTTTCTTTAAATTTCTAGAAATATCTAATAGGTTGATTCCATTTCCCCTTTCTTATTTATTATTATGGTAGAGGCTATAAGTAGAAGCTTACAACAAGTTGTAGAGTGAGGAAGTCTTAAAGGTATCAAACCTACTTCAACCTACACGCCTTGCTTTCATCAATTGTTTTTTTAATGATACTATATCATAGGAGAAGCATCAATTTTGGAGGCTTAGGAGCTAAAACTGATTTTTTTATTTTTTTTTTGAAAGTATGAAAATGTCTTGGGTCAAAAAATGTCTTCTTGAAAGTACTACATTTTTGCTTAATACTTCTTTGTGGTGATAAAAAAAATTGCTAATATGTTGGGGTGTCATGTAGGTTCCCGCCTTTCTTCCTACCTTAGAATTCCTTTCTTTTAGAGTGTTATCCCAAACATTTGGGCATGTTTCAATGAAGCTTGTAGGTTGGAAGTTTGATATACTTAAAAGACAAGTTAGTAAAGATCAGTTGATCAAAGATTCTTTGCATAACCTTATTATTTATTGCATGAGTTTGTTGAGAATCTCAATAAAATATTATGTTAAGTCTAAACAAATTCAAAAAATAAATCTATGGGTAGATATGAAAGAAAAAAACAAATTCCTCTGGTTGGTTGGGACTTAATTTGTAAGCCTAGAAAGACGTAGGGATAAGGAGAATTAGAAACTAAACTAAGTCCTAGAAAGACATAGGGATAAGGAGAATTAGAAACTTCAACTTAGCTACTAAATGCTAAAATTACTTGGAGATTGTTGAATGAACATAAAAAATGGACTCCAATCACTAAAAAAAAATATATTTGCTCTAGTGGGGATGTGTTAACTAGAAAGAATGGACTTCAATCACTAAAAAAACATCTTTGCTCTTGTGGGGATGTGTTAACTAGTGGTGATCTGCTCCAAGGATCTTGCATTTGAAAAATATGATATCTACTAGATTTATCCTTAATAAATGTATAAAGTGGAAATTAGGAGATGGTGTTAAAATTAATTTTTGGGAAGATAAATGTTGCTTAACTCCCTAATAATGGATGTTGTGATAACCTCTATGATGGAATTTTATAAAATTAACTTTGGGAATAAATTGATGGATTATATTGAAGAGGTTAACCATGTGAAATCTTCGAAGAACATAACTAATTATTTCTCTCTTCTTGTAGTAAGGTTCATTTCCTTTTTACAACCCTTTCTACTCTCTTTCCATATTCCTCTACTATCTAGAATTGATGATCTAATTTGGGCAGCTATCTCTATAGGGATCTACTTTGTTGCCTCTAGGTTTTATATGACAGAGGATTGAAATTCCCTATGATCATCAATTCTAGATAGTAGAGGAATATGATTGGGGTTTTTCAGATTTGATATGGAGATTTATATAACTTAGATTGAATTTTGATATATCAACATCATTCAAAGAGTCTAAATCTCAAAGGAAGAAGATAGCGTGGACCCCTCTCCTCCTATGTGATATAAGTTGAAGTTTGATGAGACTTCTAAGGGGGACAATGGACTAGTGGGAGGTGTAGTTCTAAGAGATGGCAAAGGAGATTTGATTGCAACTATTACAATCAACTTGGGACAGTGGACCAATCATTATGCTAAGGAAGTTTTTGATTAGGGGAAAAACAGGTTTTGAAGGGACTTAAAACCCTTTACAACCAGAAAAAGATAGGATCTGGAATCCTCAACCAGAAAAAGATAGGATCTGGTATCCTCAACCAAAATGAAGTTACAACCTATAATGCTATAATGCTAAGGAAGTTACAACCTATAATGTTATAAAGATAGCTCATAATGTTGGTGTTCATAGATTAATCATCAAGGAAGACTGAAGACTTTATGAACATCATGAATTTCCTAAAAGGGAAAAGCATCCAAGATGGGTCATTGATAGCCTAATTACGGATGCTATTAACATAATTGCAAAAACATAATTGCAGTTGGTTTTTGTTTGTCTATCCTTGATGGCAGCATTTCGTTCTTAGGGTTTCGGGTCCCTTCAAAATCTGTTTGTTCCTTCATTAAAAACATAATTGCAACTTAAGAAAAGTGAATATTGTTCACATATTTATGAAAGGTAATAAAAGTTGGCGAGCCATGCATGCGAATCACCAACTAGATGATAAATGGCACTTTCTAGGTGGAAGCTATAAATCTTATTAATGATGATAGAAAAAGTCATTTGAAGGATGGGGATACTCATGATGATAATGAGTATGAGAATTCCATCTCGCAACTTCCCTTTGTCTATTTTATTGATTGTCTTGAGCTTCATCAATTTTTAGATTTGGTGGGTTCTAAAGAAAAAGATAGAGAATTCCATACCATGGAAAGAAATAAAAAATCATGTGGAGCCCTTCAATTGCGATGGTATTGTACACTTCTATTTTTTTAATTCTACTGAGAGGTTTACCCTATATTAGGGAGGTTGAATGGCCATGTTACTTCTTTAGTTGTGGAATTTGCTAAGGGGTGAAACAATAGGAAGGTGGTGGTTTAAGGGCTTAAATTTGTAATGAGCAAGGATTTATTGGAATATGTTATTGGCCTTTCAATGGTTAAGGTTTTCAAGGATAGACATTTAGGGGAAGATGCCATGTCTATCTTTTTGAAGCTTACTAGAATTGCGTTGAATACTGGATGGTTACCTGTCCCTGGGTGGAAATTGTAGCTTATCACTGTGGCATCCAAGATGGCTCGAAGCCCATGACACCACCGAGGATGTATCAAAGATTCTGCCACAACACATATCACCTCCTTTGACTCTGCCGATAACCTTGTAGCATTTAACATGGATTGTGCATCTGCGTTAACCTTGTATAACCTTGTATATATGGGTGGTTGATAAAACAACTCACCTAGAGTAACTGTAGAGGTCTGAATCATTATCAGAGCAATAACTTCAAATATTTTCCTTAGCCATAAGTTTGTGAACGATACTTGCAATTTCTTTTCCACTAGTCTCATTGGAGTGTCCATTTTATTACAAACTCTCGCTGTCGAAAATGGAAATGGCATGAAGCATTTATGGACCAAGTATTACTGCACATCTTTCCGTGATCATTCATATGCCGGTTGTTTTTTTTCAAAGGACATCCTCCTCCAGTCTCACGTGTCGTCATCCTTCTTGCCTCCATCATATGATATTTATTCAGTGTTCACAAGGTTTGTAGGGTCATTAATTAATATGCTTGGATCCAAACGTTGCCAGATAGACATTGCCATATCCGCGGTGCACTCCTACTCTACAACTTCGTGAATAAATGTTATATGGAACAAACTTCTAGCAATTCTCAAGGCCAATCGATCACAAGGTTGTATTGATGTGTTTTTAATGTACCTCTAACATAAAATAAAATATTAAGGTATTTTATCTTTTTTTAACAAAAAAGATTCAAATGCTAAGTTTCCTGATCAAATGAGATGACTACAACATCTTGACTTTACATTGTGGACAGACTCAATGATATATGATGTGATTTTTTTGGAATCGCAAGGGGACTTACGTTTGAACAGGGAAAGTAACTTGACTTTGGAAAATAAAGATAAAAGAGATTAAAAGTTAGCATTTACCTAATCTAATCCTAAGAATGTACGAGATGATTGTTGAATAGGTGCAACCAAACCAAGTTTTGCTTTGCTATCAAGGAATAACTACACAAAGATGGTGCAATCTCCTAAGGATAAGTGAAAAAAATTTATATCAGCAATGCACACCAACATCATGAACAATGAGCATGAAGTAATAGAAGTTAAACTTTTACACAAGTTCAATTTAACCCCACGCTGCAATTTGCCATCAACAAACTTCAAGTGATATGAACATTGGTTTCACCATTCATCAACAATAAGATCTTCCATCCATCTAATTAAGAAATCTAACTTAAGAAGAAGAGACCATGCAACATGTTGAATCAACACATGAAATTCACCATAACTTCATTGAAAGTAATATATTTCTTGCAACAAGATTTTGGCAACAATCAACTTTCCTCCCACTCTACTGCTACTTCGAATGTCTAACTATCAACTCTTAACCTTTACAAATGAGAGAGTTGAGCCTTATATAGAGGTCTCATTACATCTTCAAGGCTTAGTTTGATTCTCAAATCAACGACCAAGATTTTACAATAAAACCCTAATTAGGGTTTGTTACAACAAACTCCTCCTTGGCCAATAATAAATTTATATTGAATTAGAGACATGCCCATCTTTAAATGTTGACCAATAGGAAAATAGGCTAGGTACACAAAGCATTGTGCCTTCACATGTGTGACTATTGATGAGTCAGATTCAATGAGCTTGGACATCCTGGTGTGGCACAACTTGAGTGGTTGAAGGTGAGTTGTCACCACCCTAGCTTACTCCTTGTAACTCATCGCAAGTGTTTGTGGTTGAGCAATATCTCTTGATACTCAACATTTCAAATTGCTTCATGACGGATGTGATGATAGTGGGAGATATTCCCAAATTGCATCATCTTATCTGATTTGATCAGTTTCACTTATCCTTCTTCATACTTGGGAATTCGCCTTATGATGTGTCTCACCTTTCAACCTTGGAATCCTTCACCTTAACCACTCTTGACCTTGATCCTTGTATTGATGTAGGGATATCTCTGTGGTGTACTACTCTTGAATCTTGTATTTCTAGAGGAAATTCAAGATAATTGCAATGTTTCCTCACGTTTATTGTTCTATCTTGATGTTGTGAGTCCTCTATTGCATCATTGTGAAGTCCTCTCCATGCTATCATTGAGGGTTGATTTCCTTGACATGATGTTATCATATCCTTTGTTTATTGTGAAGTTCTCCCTTCTAGCTACATCTTTTGAGGTTGTGATGATGTTGATTCTTGTCCTCATCATCGACATATTTGTTTTGTGCTCAACTTGGAATGAAACCCTTGTCTGATCCTTTTGTTACTTTGAATGTTCATCCTCTCTAGCTTGACTTGAACCTTGACCTTGCTTTACTCGGTTTGAAGTCCTTCATCTTTGATTTGCCTCCTCAATGTCTTCTTCCCGTTGTGAATGCTTGATATGATTGGGGGTTCTTTCAAGTTGTAATGACTTCTCTCCATATTCCTCGCACTCACTCCCTGCATTGGACCTGAAAAAGAGCATATTTTTTATCAAAACACCAGAAATGAAATCAATATTACACAAAACTTATGCTTCCTAAAATCTTATCAAATCTAGTCATGCACATTTTAAATATGTAAAAGTTGATATAGGTCTAGAAAATGATATTTCAAACTCAGAATTTTTTATTTCAGATCTGGAAAAGCATGGTTTTGGGTCTGATCTGCACTTCAAGTGCGATGAAGATGATTCTTTGTTGATGGAAATCTGCCATCCTCACTTCTGAAGAAGTTGCTTTCAATGGTGACTTGGTATATGTTACATTTAATGCTTGATAAGATTTTCTTGTTTTATTTGGAGTTCGCCTTTTATGTTATTTGCAATTCACTTTTTGTTGATGATCAAACTCATATCTGCCTCCTATTGATCTGATTTTGTTTGCTAGGTTGATTTACCTTGATTAGGATTGAATCAAATTGATGAGCAAATGAAATTCTCATCCATCTTATATAGGGGTTGAAGCTTGAGACACAACCCTTGGTGTTTTAATTCTTAAGTGAGCCTACCTTTGACTTCCCTTTCTGAAATTGAATTTGAATGTTTTGTCTTCTTGGAGTTTGAATCAACGCGCCCCATCACCTTCCACCTTGCATCCCAATCAAGACTTAAATGGCGTAAATTTGTTTAGGTTGTGGATTCTTTCAACTCATGGAAAATTTGTGCCTTTAGGTTGTGGATTTTAGTTGGTCGTGGATTCTTGCATCTCTTGGATAAATTTGCTCACTTCACCTCTCATCCACTTTGAGCATTAAGGGTATTCAATCATGGATTTTGAATTTTCAAGGATAAACTTGTTAGTGCAACTCGATTTTGACCCTCAATATCTCCAAGTAATGGATTTCTCCAAGTGAAGGATAAAATTGTTGCCTCTCACCTTGCAGTTGTGGATTACTCCAAGTGAAGGACGAATTGTTGCAAGGTTGATTTGAGGTAAACTTTTTTGTCAAAGCCACTCTAAGCACTAAGTCATCAAATCATGGATCTTACTTAACCCTTGAAAGATTGATCACCACATCAAGCCATTAAAATCATGGATTTCTTGCACTCAAGGACAAGTTGGAGATATCATCACAAGGTCGTGGATTTTGGCTAGGAGTGGACAAACTTGGCACATCATCACAAAGTCATGGATTTCCTCTAGGCATGGATTTGCCAAGGTCGTGGATTTTGAGCACTCATGGATAAAGTTGATCATCTCCAAGTTGGTCATGGATTTTGGTTAATCATGAGAAAAATCCAACTCTTTGCAAGAATTGCAAGGATCTTGACAAGTTGTAGAGCTTACTTATACTTTCCTTGACTTTTCCTTTGTTATTGTGTATCCCTTCTTGGAGAGGGGTTTCATCGTGAGCTGCACTCATGCTCTTTCTCATTCCATCATTCAATATAGATTTTCTTTCATTCATTCCCACATCACTTCTTGTCCTTTACTCTCCTAACCTTCATCTATCACTCCTCTTTGATAACATTTCATGTACATTTCACTAATTTACTAAGGCAAATCGAGCTAGGGATTTTCAATTTTACCTAGGGTTTATCCTTCTAATCTTTGATCAGGTCTTAAGAAAAGGGGTGATGTTTGGCCAAGGACTCATCCTTGAATTTCCTCACAAAAATCCAAAGAATCTTGCCACTTCTAGCTCATCTCTTTAATTCACTTGACATTGTCATACTCTTGACATCATTCCACAACTTGATCATATTTAAGCAACCTTGACAGCACCTAAGCAACCCTTTGACAACTTATACTTTTGATGACTTTTGGGGCAACTGTGGGTAGCTTATGATTTTGTGATTTTCAACCATGGAATTGGTTGATTGCCCCTTGTCATTCATTCAAGAGAGGATGTTAGCAGATTTTCTTGAGTATTATCCTCTCAAATTCTATTCTCATCATTGAACTTCAAAACTCAAGCCAATCATTGGCAAGGTGCGAATGATCTCCTCTTAGAGGCTAAGAGTCATTGAATTCATTGATTTGTGAAGGTCATGGATAGATTGATCATTCCACCTCTCATATGACTTGAGCATTGAGTCTTCCAAGTTATTGATTTGAGCAAGATGTGAACAAATTTCTTCGCCTCACCTCAAGGTCGTGGATTTGATGAGGTTGTGGATTCTAGCAAGTTGTGGATTTCTCCACTTCATTGAATTTCTAGTTTCATCCTTGTCTCATCATGATATCGATTTTTGCCTCTAGTGAGGGTTTCACCTTTGAATTTTCTTTCGGAAATCCAAGGAAAACTAACCCATACTTCAGTTATATCCTTCATTCATCTCTCATCCTCAGTTATCTTTTTCTTGAAATCCACCTTTAGGAATACTTCACATTCCTTGATTGGCTGCTCCACTTAAGCTCTATATGATCATGACTTCATTGAGTTCATTCCTTGACAACCTTGCAACATTGACACTATTGACAACTTTCCTAACTTGACAACAACATTTTACACTTTTCACTATCTTGACTCTAAAACTCAGTACAATCACTCCCCCATGGACTCCAGACATAAAACATGACTTCCTGACTTGACCACCTTCTGACAATCAAAGCACTGCATCTTCTCACAAGCAAAAGGCTAAAGATGCCAGAATTATTGCCAAACTAAACAACTAAGCTAAAACAACTATGTTATCAAGCAAAAAGTGGGGGTCCCCATTTGCAATGGGGCAATGTGTGAAAATGTCACAACAATTTGTAGACCCAAAAGGAGTGTTTGGGCTCTTATTTATTGTTCATTCTTATAACACAAAGTATTAATGTCACTCCAACCATTATTCCTTTATGATTTCTAATTCAAGTTTCCTCTCGAAGCTCCATCAGAAGTAAGTTTGCAACATCTCTCGAATAAGACTATCAACTTTCCCTTTCCTCAAATTCAATAGGAGAATTAATTCCCCACCCACAAGCAACTTTCCCTTTCCTCAAATTCAAAAGGAGAATTAATTCCCCACACACAAACAAGCACAGTCACACATGTATCAACCAACTATTAAGTAAAAAAAATAAACTTGTATTTACATCAAAGGTGTACATAGTGACATCGAAGAAATGTCATGTTGTTACCATCTCTTTCAATGGACATGAAATGATTTTTGTCATTTTTTTGTCTGATAGAAATTTATATATATATATAATCATCAACTATTAAATAAATAATATTAAATATTACATGGATTTATTTTACTTTCTTGTAAAGTATATATATAGAGAGAGATTAATTTTGAAACTTTTTTTTGATGAATAGGCCTTCTCTATTAAGTATAAATATTAAAGTACATATTCACAAAAAAGGTCGAGGGATACAAGATCACCTCGCAAGAGTCACACAGCCAAATGCCGGAGTCAAAAAACAAAGTTATTCATCAAAAAACTTCCTCAAGCAGCCAAAGCAGAGGCAACCGAGGGAGGAGGATCTGGATCATCTTTCTTGCCCCATACATCAGCGGGGTCAGGAGTCGGGTCTGGCACGGACCACCCATCTTCAGGATCTTTGTCTTCTTCTCCTTCCTCCCGCCTAGGAGGCGAAATCGCCAGAGCCAGGCGGGGAAACTTGGAGGTGGAGGCAGAAGGCCTCCCAGAGCCATCACCAACAGGAGGAGCCAAAGTCACAAGAGCAGGAGAAGGCCACCCCAAGGCAGAGCAAACGACGTGAAGGAGAAGCCGAGCAGTGCCTCCACGCATCGTCTCTCCCACCATAGGAGCGGCGAGGAGCCTGGGACCACGAGGTCTGAGAGCGTCGGGCGAAGGAACTGCGGCTATGGGGCAGAGTGCGGTCGGCAAAGATAGAATCTGGCGGCACTCTAGCAACCGCACAAGGGGTGTTGCCCCAGTGCTAAAGGAGCTCCTATAAGTGGCCCACCTCCAGAGCCACTTTGTCAGCTTGTACCTAAATCTGCATTAATACATTATTACAAATGCAAGCTTTAGCATAAAATGAGACATTAATATCCAAGGAGCTATGAGTAAAAAGAACTGCATTTCTATCCTTCCAAAGAGAAAATAGGATCTCCATTCTGAAAGCATGCCATATCTGGGAAAAATTGAAGGGGATTCTAGGCGAATCGCCCAGAAGAGCCATATGCCAAGAAAAGGGCTCAGGTCAAAAAGGCCGAAAGAAATCATGGATCCAGCTCCAGTACTGGTGAGCTCTTCTACTAAGAACCAAAAAATGTGCATAAAAGTTTCTAGGTGACCACAAAAAGGGATCCCCCCCAAAAGCTTAAGTCTGGAACCCAAAGGCAGCCCTTGAAAAAGCACACACCAAGCAAAGTGTGCAATCGTGGGTTCAGTGGTGGCGGACCAGATAGCAAGAAACCAGAGTCTCCAGGAATTCTGAAAAGACTGCAAGTGCCACCATTGGTTGAGAATATGGACCATAGGCAAATGGGGAACCAACCAGAGATAACCCATTTTGGGTTTGTAGCTAGTGAAAGGAGTCCAAGGATACCACTTCCAATCTTTCCACCAAGGTCTAACAGACTGAATGCCAAGCTTATGTAACAAATGTGAGGGTAAGGCCGAAACCAGAAGGTCATAAGTCTGTCGATCTGGTCAAGACAGACGAAACTAGACATGGAGGTCATCTCATGACCGGAGACTCATAGAAGCTCTAGAAAACAGATCCTTCGGTGTTCGAATGTCACGTTTGTGAAAACGCAGAGCACTAACACCCTAGATTTTGGCCAGCGGTAACCCTTGCACTTGAAAAAGAGGTGACCACCAGAGGTTGTGTTGATTCATGGAGATCCTATCACAAAAACCATCACCCGCCCATCGAAGCCACAGCTCGATAGCTTCCCAAGCACACCAGATGTTTTTAACAAAAAAAGTACCCTTATCTAAACAGGGTCTTTCATAATGAGCAGGGTTTGAAAACCAATCCCCTTCCAAGCCGGCCTATTGGCAGGAAATCTTGAAGAAATGCAATGCCGAAGAAGGATTTTCCAGGACTCATTGCCAGATAAGGCTCTAATTATCCATTTAGCACATAAGGCAAGCCCTTGTTTCTGGGTAGAAATAAGGCCAAGCCCTCCGGACTCCTTGGGAAGACAACAATACTCCCAAGCGACTCTATGGAAACCTTGATGGTCAAACCCAGAGGCCCAAAGAAAATCCCGCAGAAGTCTTTACAACTTCATGTAAAAGGCCTTAGAAGGAGCCCAACATGAAGAATAATAGACATGGGTGGCAGCCAAAACCTTTGAACAAATTTGGAATTTACCAACCAGAGAGAGAGGCTTAGTAATCCAATAGACCAACTTTTTCTCAATCCTGGCTAAAATAGCATTCCAAAGATCCATAGGTGAAGCTTGAAAGGCAAAGGGAATGCCCAAAAAGCGAAAAATTTCGCCATGATGAAGCCATTTCCAATCATATTGAAGAATCCAAGGCGGAGCGAGAAGAAAAGACTGCCTATAACATTGCGTCTTGTGCCATTGAATGGCTGAACCAAAAGCCAAGCAAAAGGTGTCCAGACATTGAAGAGCGGCATGTATATTGTCTTCTTCCTCAATGAGAGTGAGGAAGGAGTCATTCGCAAAATGGTCATTGACAAGTTGAGAAGGTGACTCAGGCAAGGAGAGACCACGAACATGCATGGCATTAGCAAGTAAGTAACCAAACCCTTCCGCCACAAGAACATATAAAGCAGCAACCAGAGAACATCCCTGGGGAATGAATCTGAAAAGGCCAAAAGCCTCAAACTACCAGCCATTAATGGTGATACAAACCGCGGCATCCCCGAATAACATCTGGACAAACTAAATGAATCTGGGACCGAAGCCAAGGGCTTTGAGCATAGCCAAAATAAATGGCCACTCAATGCGATCATACACCTTAGCGAAGTCAATCTTAAGAAAGATTGTCCGTTGTTTAGAGCATCTAGCCCAGTCCATCCCTTCCCAAACAGCAATAATATTATCCAGAATAAACCTGGATTTGATAAACCCAGACTGCTCTGGACAAACAATAAGAGGCAAGAGATGACGAATCTTGAGAGCCAAGGCTTTGGCAATGATCTTATACAAGAAATTGAGCAAGGTAATAGGCCTCCAATTGCAAATGTCCTCCGGGTCCCCAACCTTAGGGATAAATTTGATGTTACGCCGATTAAGCATCACTCCCAAGGATTGGGAATGAAAAGCTTCAAGGTAGACCTTATGAAGGTCAACACAAGGCCAAAGGGCTTTGTAGAATTCGCAGGGGAAACCATCACACCCAGGGGCTTTATCATCCGCCATAGAAAAAACGGCTTCCTTGAGATCATCAATGGTCAGTAAGAGATCACAAAAGGTCTGCTGAGTTTTGAAACTTTTTTTACTTGAGTTGTTATACAATTATTTATTTACACAAGAATTCTTTTATTATATTTACTGAATAGTCACTTTATAGTGTTTATGAATATATATTGTTTTATTTTTTATTTTTTACATGTTGATGCCACTGTATAACACCTCTCATTATAATAATATACAGCTGCTTATATATGAACATAACAGCCAAAATTATGAACAAGCTAGGAAATCAATCCCAGCAGTTTCGAACTCTCGGTGTCTCTGCATTTTGCATTCCCTACTTACCCACTTTTAACAACAGACCAACTCCATAGTTATTGTATAAAAAACTGAATTCAACAATCTGAAAGTAAACGATATGAGTAAGAAAGGCTAAAATAAAATAAACAAGTCCTAAATAAATCTTGAGTGATTTTAAAAGATTGTGAAGGCTGTCCAGATTAAGTTTCGCGTTGAGATTTTCCACCATATGTGTTGAAGCAGACCACATGTCAGAGGTCCAATTCAGGATGGAACTTCATCCTCTGCCACTGAAATCCAACAAATGATAAAAAGCTAAATACCACACCATCAACAAACATACAGTTTTCCACAACTATCTTTGTTTAATTTCAGATGGAGTCGACGGATCAATCAAACACACATTACAGAGGTGGATGTGAGTGTAACATTTGCCTCTTATGACCTGTATATTAGAGATGATTTTTGCTTTGGCGTCAAAATGCTACAAAATTAAAAAAAAATCGTCTGCCATCTTTGTAATTGCAGTTTCTGCCATTCTCTTAACTATTTTCTTTATCATTTATAAAATATATAAGCTCTAATTTTTTTCTGAATTGACATCGCAGCAGAATGGAAGCAGAACAATGTCTCTGAATAGTTGTGACAGAAAAATGATAGAAGAACTAAATCAATTAGATAAATCGAATGTAAGCATAACTAGACGGAAGCACAAAAGTAGTTTGTTGATTCTTACACTATTTTGGACAGTTAAAATCAACTAAGATTCTACTGACAAATTTGCTCCACTGCTGATACAATTTGGGGTGGCTGCACCACTGTCCATTCCTCTAGCGTGCCTGCATATGGTGTGGGCACATCCTGTGATGATAGACACATAATAGGTGCATCTAAATAGTCCCAGAAGTTCTCAATAATTGCAGCTCTGAGACTAGCTCCAATGCCACCTGTTCGCATGCACTCCTCAACAATCAGCACTTTGTGTGTCTTTTTAATCGAATTCCCAATTGTGTACAGATCAAAGGGCTTCAAAGAACGGATGTCAATTATTTCTGGATCATAACCCTTATTCACTAGTGTCTTTGCTGCTTGCATAACATGATATCTCATCCGAGAATAAGTAAGAATGGTTACATCTGAACCTGGTCGAACCATTTCTGCCTCTTCCAGACAACATATGTATTCTTCATCTGGAATCTTCTCTTTCAAGTTGTAGAGAAGAACATGCTCAAACAAGATAACCGGGTTCTCACTTCTAATTGCTGCTTTCATTAATCCCTTTGCATTGTATGGTGTTGAGCAAGCAACCATTTGTAGTCCAGGAACAGACTGAAAGTAAGATTCTAAGCGCTGAGAATGTTCTGCACCTAGCTGCCTCCCTACACCCCCAGGACCTCGTATAACCGCAGGAATAGTAAACTGCCCCCCAGAAGTATAATGAAGCATGCCACAGTTATTTGATATTTGATTGTATGCCAACAATAGAAAACCCATGTTCATTCCTTCAATTATAGGCCTTAGACCTGTCATGGCAGCCCCAATGGCCATCCCTGTGAAGGAATTTTCTGCTATAGGTGTATCCAGCACTCTCAAATCACCATATTTTGTTGCCATTCCTTTGGTAACTTTGTATGAGCCTCCATAATGACCCACATCTTCTCCAATGACACAAACTCGAGGGTCTATCTCCATCTCCTCGTCCAAACCTTCACGAAGAGCCTCAAACAAAAGTAGCTCATGCCTAACCAAGAATGCATTTAATCATTAAAAACTTAAAATTAGAATAAAAAACATCTACAAGAAACAATTTACATTTAACCTGCCAGAAAACTTTTACTAATAACTTAGTTTTAAAATGATAAGATTTGTAAATTCTATTTAATATTATAAAAGTTATGGAATCTCAATGTATACCGAAGGAGTCAAGGCAAACAAAAACACATTAAATTCCACAGTCAGTAATATAAAGTCTGGTTGGACTAGTCATAAAAATGGAAATGAGAGTTTGCAAAAAATACAACAGAGCTACTTGACACCTTTAATTTTTCAAACTAATGCCAACAAAATGGTCAATAGGTGAGCTTCACCAAGTTAAATATACTATTGACAGGATTCCTAAATGACTAAATTTATTCTTCATTTATTAATCCTGTCAAACAGAGGGCAATGCCCCAGGTCCAAATGGGGTTTTTAATTGACTTCTGCTAAGGATTTTGGTAGATTATTCAAAGGCAGTCCGAAAATCCTAAAAAGGCCAGAATTTCTAGATAGTTGTTCAGAGGTATCAACTCAACTTTCCTGGCTCTAATCCTCAAGGGGAAGAAGGACTAACCTTTTCTAGGTCTTGTCTAATCTCTTCGTCTAACAGCACAAAGAAATCATCACCAATGTTGAGTACTCCTAAAGCTTTTCATCCACAACATGATCTATACTAAAGTAAAATCAAAAATCATGATAATCAAACTTGAAATGAAGTCTTTTGGTCAAATGAACCACAACTACATATAAAATTGGATTCCATCAGAAGTGGATAAATCAAGTCAAAAGGGTGCATCTGTAAAACTTGGATGGTCGTCCTGGACAATAGCAGTTCCATTAGATCATTTCAGACAAGTTTTGTCCTTATCCCATTTTCTATATGTAAGTTTGGCCTTATGCAGTGAACCGTTATACATTTTAAATTTCCGATGACATTCCTCTCCTCAGATGACCTTCAGCAAATATTGCCAAAAGCTAACAAATTCATTCTTGAATGTTTCCTATTCTCTTCTGGAAACACTTTGAAGAAAATGAAAGCTTTATCTGGTTAGCTAGCTCAAATTTTAGGATTCTCAAGAGGTGCCTGCTGCCATTACTACAACTATTAGAGATGATGAGCTTTTATTAATAAAATTATATGAAAAACCATAAGGGACCAGCATACATAATCGATTTTTTATTGTTTGTTCACTAGTGTCCCTCATTTTATCTTCTACTAGATCTCACAGTTTAGGAAGTTAGGATAGAGGTAGCAGATCTCCCACCAGAAGCACTTTCAACTTCAAAAGCTATACTGAGGACTAATTTCTCCCTCTTGATTCTAACTCATTACAATATCTTGAATCCATATAATCTTCAAAACAGGAGAACTCAGAGCCCTCCTAGATGAAGCACCTTTTTCGCAAGCCGAGGAAAGTGTTCCTCAATACTCAATATATCTTTGCCTGCTTGAAACCCAAGATACCTAGACTATCGTTCTGCAAATTTTTGTGTTGCATTGCAAGGAGTTCAGATGGAAGCAACAACATTTTGAATGAATGGAGAAAAATTTAAGACAGTCGGTCTAGTAAACTGCAAAAAGCATGAACAAAATCTTGGATATCCTTCCATAAAATGCCACTTGGTTATCCGAAACTGCAGGAAAAAAATTTGGCATTTTTTAGCCCTGAAATGGAAATCTGTAAAGCAAAGACTACAATTATGGTGGACAAATTCTTAATGCTTTTATTTAAAAGGTTAAAACTTAAACTTCATCATGTACCTGGATAAAAAAGATAAGGGTGCTGACAATTAAGCAAATCAAGAAGCTGAGCTTAAGCCTTATACACAAACACCTTCATAACTTCATCAAAAAAGCATGATAAAGAACTTGTAGCATTAAGCCTGAGTCTATTAGCTTCAATTAATATAACAAGTTTCTCATTTCCTATTGTGCATTGGATAAATAAAGTTTGTTTTATTTTATTCTTGGCCAGACGAGATTTATTATTTTTAATATTTTATAACAGGAGGTCAAGAAATTTGGATGCTATCTTCTAAGTTCTAACTGAGAGCAAGAGACGCCAGTTTACTTTGGACTTTTGCAACCCAAGTAGGCCCTCATAATGCTCAATTGACCGCTCAAATTGTTGAGATAGGAAAATAAAACTCACCTTTTGATTGAGCAGTCAAACCAGCTCAATATTAAACTCCAGCAAGTCATGAAGGAAGAGCAAAGCTATCGAAGGCATCTCAATCTTTCTTAAGCTCAAATTAGATCAGCAACACACAAAAACAAATCAAGACAATTCCAATTTCCCATGGTCTTCTAGTGCAGAGAGCATCCAACGTGAGGAATAGGCTGCACCCTGTCACTGAGCATTTGGACAAATTGAAAGCTACAAGGAGCAGTATTCCTGAAGAAGAAACTATTCTAGCTCCTCTGAGAACGATGACAATGATGAAGATGAAGTTTAAGGACCCAACCATTGATGATAAAGAGCAACTGCCATGTTTATTCAAATTTTTGTCATCTTATAAATAACTTGATATGCATTTTGAAAAAATTTAATATGAAATGTAATCTGATCTTTTTAATTGTTTTTAAGGATGGCAGATCTGTTAATTTTAAGGTTTAACCCCATATTTTTTGTAGACTACAAAGTGTACCAAGCAAGGCATAATCCAACCGCAACGTATAATCCAAGTGTTAATCAATTATATTATTCATAGAAATAATTTGGTCAACACACGTGTCACTGTAACTTTCATTTGATATTCATGAGTGAGAACAATGGGTCAATTGAAAATACAGTCAATATTTTGTGGAGTCTAGGCATTTGAACAGTTATATTTGTGTAAGCAGACAATTGCACGAATTATGCAATCTTGTAGCTTTATTCTCCCCTAGATGTTGCAGGGAAAGATGCACCATTGTATTGTAATGTGCCCCAGTCCTCTTGTATTGTCATAAAGTTAAATACACATCATCAAACTATGACGTATTCATGTCCCTATTGAGACTTGATGTTGGAATTAATATATGTGGCATAGAAATCTTCCAACTGTTGATTTGGAATGGATAATGAGGAGCATCATAAGCTATTGCACAAAACTCCCAGGATTATGTATTGATTTCAAACACAATTGAACTGCAAGTAAAAATAACCAATGCTTGCTGCCACAATTGAGTACAGGTAATTGCATTGATAGATATGCATTAGCAATGTTGTCACGCATCATGGTAATAGAAAATCCAATAAGGAAAAAGCATTGAAAAAGAGCAAGGTATGAGCTATGGCCTTACCATACTATAATTGTTATTTGATCTAGTTTGATACCAACAATCAATTAAAACGAGCTATATTGTTTCATAGTCACTGATCTTTCAAAAGATATTAGTTAACTGGATTCTCATTTCTCTTTTAGTAGCTGGCTTGACTATGGTCAATTATTGGTTTGGAATCTGGATGCTCCATGTTCTCCTGTGTGAGACTGCTCAATGCTGGTTCTCTGGCAGCCTTCTCTGTCTCTACTTGTTGCTGACTCATAGGATGGGCTTCTGCTAAGCCTCGATGTTTCAATAGTCTAGTGGTTACTCCCATCTACTTCCTTCTAGTAAAGAAGAATCCTCTCAAGAAAAAGACTTTTAAAGATCAATAGTTCAGCAATGACTGTTGCAGTATTACATGACATAGCGATCTATTCTCCAATAAAACTTTCAATTACAAGGAGAGTTGCTTCTCCCTAGGTATCCCTAGAGCTACAGACTTTTGTGGGGTTGAAGCTAGCGTCAAATACTTCATGTGGAGAGCTAAATATAGTTGGAGCGTTTGCTAAAAGAAAGGAAATAAGTAGATGTTACCATCTACAGTGAATCTTTCCTGATGTTTATCAAGTCTTGCATGTAAGAAAATGATAGAAACAATTTCCAGTTCCACTGTTGTGTGGAACAGAAATAGGAATTAAACACTAGAAAAGTGGCTGGGAGGCGCCTCTCCAAAATACTAGTCTCAGGCTAAACTTTAATAAAGCGTTGAAGAGCAAGGCTGGGAAGGCAGAGAAGATGGTGACATCATTCATGGCAGTGGAGACAGACCATTAGTATGTTCTGCACTATGGGCCTTCCGTATTGTGCCAACAATATGACAAAGGAAGAGGCCACAGTCCTAGGCCTTAAAAGGCTACAAAATATAAAATTAGGAATATGAAATTCAAAGAGGATTCCTGTATTCTGCCATAATCATAGAATGTTTGAAACAGGAAGGTTACTATTTGTGGCATTCATTACTAGGTGTTTAGTCCTTTGGTATCATATTGAACAAAATATTGTTTAATTACATTAGAAGAAAGACTAAAGTGGCCGATCTCATAGATAATGCTGACATTAACCTTAAACACACTAAGGGCTTATGCCTTACGATTATCCATAGTCTAGGTAGCTTGGAAGAAGTCATCAATCAAGATATATTATAAGCCACAAAAGCATCATTGAACAAAGACTCGAAGTGGTGGCAATATCATCTTTGATGATCTCACAGTTGACTCCATGCCCAAATGGTCTTACTCATGGCACATCATTTCTTCTATATCAAAAGTTTACACAGATAATGGCGTACAGCTCTATTTGTGCTCATTCCAAAGATAGAATTTTGAGGCAGCTTTATCTCCATGGGGACAGAGTAAAGAATATGATAGGCAGAGCTGTGAATCCTTGACAGATATGATTACAAAGAAAATATGGAAGAATTAAGATGCAAGCCTTGGGGAAGATTGAGTGGCAGAAAATTACAGGAAGAAGTGGAGTGAAGCAAAGCCCAAAAGCAAAGTCAACACAGCAACTCAATAAAGTTGGTTAGAAGCATAGTTCAACAGAGTTTAAGAATACGCAGACATGGGAATGGATTTCAAGGACAAAGGGACTATGGTCCTAAATTTGAGGATGGCAGGGAATGATGGGGAGAAGGCAGCACATATATAATAGAGTGCTTGAAATCTTGGTGATATTTGAAGGAAGAAGTTTGCAAATACATTATCCTCAAAGTGTTAACGTTTTAAGGCAGAATAATGTTTCAGTACCAAGATACAAACAAATGCCAGCTGATATTTAGTCCTTGTTGGATTGTAACTCGTTTGGAGAAGCTGCACTATAAACAAGATGAAGTGGATAGGTCAACGCTAACCTTACCAGGAATGTTCTTCCTATACCAAGAGTCATGATCCCAAAGGGGCCTTCCCAGCAGGACACATCAAGGTTGGAATTGCATTCTAGTTGCTAGTACCAATTTTTGTTTTCTTGACCTTTGATGGATCTATTTCTACAGCTTACTTCCATGGTTTTTTATATATGTTAGCATGTTTTTCTATGACTCTCTAAACAAATTCTAAGAAGATCAATGAGTATGTATGTTAACTTTATGCCACTTAAAGTTTCTACCAGCCAGGGCCTGTCTAATTTAAACTTGGATTAGCCTACAAATTAACTGCGGGCAATGAATTTGGGATTTTAATGCGGGGGATTTGACAAGCCAGTAATATTATACATGGTCTATGCAGTGGTCATATTTACTGCGATGGTACACTAGTGAAGGATTAGTTCTTGGGAAAGTTTCAGACACTGCCGTGTATGTTCATATAAATTTTCCTTAGAAAATGGAAATATTAAAATAAAAATATAGAAGTACAAATCATTCTGTATCAGCTTGATTTGGCTTACAAAGGTGAAAACATCAAACTGCAGAATTTGAATAGGGAGACATTTATCAATTGCATTTCATCCACATGACTATCTAAAATGTGAAGTGGTTGTGACGTTCTTAATATTGTAAGCACTAGAGGAATTCAGAAAGAAGTTATCAGTCTAAATTAACATTGACACTTGGTGAGTTCTATCACAGCCAAACAGTACCAAGCATCCTTCTGCCTATTCCAATTTCTTTCAGCAGCAGCTCCAGCTGTACTAATGTACGTGTATGACAATCAGTTTGTATAAAAAATTAGTTCTGTACTACAACTTGTCACTAAAGAGGTGTTATCAGCTAGTATTGCCTAAGAAACCTTTTAGATAATTTCAAGCCTTCCTAGTTTATGACTAGTTTTAAACCCCAAGGTCCAAACAAGAATGATTATAGAAGTTAACTTCTTATCTCTACAGAAAAGGCCTATTAATAGAAGCTACAGAAAAGTTACTTGAACAAAATAACAAAAATAAAAAATTACATCCTACTGAAGAGTGAAGAGTTGTAGGCTCAATTGGTTGAACATAATTGATGAGAGTGATGGTATTTTTCTTGATTATGCCATCCAGCAAGGTTTAAATCCTTAGAAGTGCAATAAGTAAGGGATGAAGTTAAGATCATGCTTGGGCAACTTTGGCAGAATGGGTAGCCTTCAGTCCTTGGCTCTTGGCCAAAGATGTATCAGCTTAGACTCATGCTCTTGCATTGAGTTTCAAGAAAACAATCTGGGTTTGACATACATCCTCACTAATACAATGTTTAAAAATGACTTAATCTCTATGAATGCCAAAAGGGCGGAGGATTTGTATCATACAACATTAAACCAAGCATTGAGAACCAAAGATGAATCGCCAGCCACACCCACCAAGCCCATCAGCATATTGTATAAATTTTCAGATGAATATTTATGCAGTGTTATTCTGATGGAAGTATATATATATATATATATATTGACTAGTATGACCACACAGATGTCACCAACGAACAAGGAGATATCTCCCTCCCTATGTTTTACTGTTGTAGATTATGTGTTGTACAGGTAGCTTGTAGAATAATTTGCAATGTTGAATCCAACATGTTGACTACAAAATGTATGTTTTGTACAAGGTATATGGATGACAATAAATTACTTCAAACAATCTTACAGAAGATAAAAGCATACTACCAACCTCTGCATTTTGACCATATACATGTTACGTTAGTGTTGCACACCATATAGATTTACAACTATTGGACCTAAATGTATTGCATAAGTTATTAACACATTGGATCCATCAATAAAATAATGCGTGTCCTTTAACTCTTTGTATATAAGGGTTCAAGTAAAAAGGTTGGAAATTCACTGCATGATAATTACCCTGTAGGGCCTGTCTTATGTCAAACTCGTGCTTGTCAATTTTTCATAAGCTTACCAAATGATGAGATGTGATAAGACATTTTAAGTCTCAGAAAAGAGAGAATTATAACTTACCCACCCTTTGACGATACAGGACTTGCAGCAGCTTCACCCTTCACCTGAAAAGACAACCTTGTAATCTTAGAAATATGCACATACATCTTCAGTGTCAACTGCAGCAATTTTCAGAAAAAACAATCTGAATCCTGCAAGTTTAATAACTGCCAATAAAAGCTATTTACTGACCTTGGTAAAGTTATTCGATTCTAAGAATTGTATTCCCTATGAGATACTATCATCACATTGTTTGCACATAAAATGCAGCCGACAAAAAAATCAACCATGATGACAGCATTGCAAGAGTACAACAGTTTAAAGCCGAATTGTTACTAAAGAGTAATTTTTACTCTCTCATTTACAGCCAACAGATGAACTCAATAATATTAAATCTGTACACGAAAACAGATGCTGCAACAAATATATTAAAACAAATGTCCGGTATTGACAAACCCAAAAGTCGGCCACCTAATGGTGATGATATTATCACCATGTACAGCGAACTTTGAACTACACCTTACGGTTAATTTCCAAATAGCTAAAAATTTATTTGAATACCATTCTTCCCTCCCAGGATGGAATGCACTAACTATACTACCGAAAAATATAAACAAAGGAAGGGAATCATGTTCAGAAAGCTAACCGCAACAGCATTAGTGACCAACTTGGAGGCTCGATTCACTGAATTTGAAGAATGGGAAACTGATGCATCTGATCTGATACTGATGAAACTTTTCTTAGTCTCTGCAATGCAATGACAAAGTAAAATTCTAAGTAATCAAATTATTTCTGAAAGGCAATATCTAATCACAACACAAAATAAATTCTCACCAAATCAACCATACCCGTCTTGGACCACTATAATAATCTAATCACATATATTTACTACCTTAACAGCCCTAGTTGCTTGTGTGGATAAAGCACGCATTGCATTCCTTCGGCAATCAAGCATCAGGATGGGATAAAATATACGTATGATCATTCTTTAGGCCAAAATGGTCTTTTAGACCTGTCAAAGTGAACCACTTGTTTGATGATATTCCTAAATCCTAGGAATGCCCAGTTCAAGACTAAAATTTTACAAGCCTTGTTTGATTGTGTTGATTGAAGATATACTAGGTTGTAACAGTAAATATTTATAGAGTTGTATCTATCTGCTGTTCAAAACTTGAACCCGCTAAGAAGTAAACTCGTTGCGTTTCCTTTTGGCCCTCTGTTTTCTAAAAACGGTTCCTATATGTCCCATTATATCAAGTATGTTGTACCAATAATAGAAATATAACTTAAAAATGCTTTAGATCGCTTTTATCATCGTCACAGCTACAAACACAGCGTTGAAATACAGATCCAGAATACCAGGGGTGCTATCAGAATCTACCCTAACAAAACAATTCACACTGAAATCCGCCTTCACGTAAAATGCATATTAAAGGATCCACACTATAAAATCAAAACCAAAAATAACTACTCAAATCCAACATCGCCGAGGATGAGAATTTCACAATACACTACCTAAAGCGACGCAAACAATTATCATTCGAATCCACCCTTCCATAAAATGGGTATTTCCACATAATAAAAGCAAAACTATTGACAATAGGTCCAGATTTACGAAAAAAAGATTCAAAATTGAGGGCTTGCAAATTACAAGGACCAAACTAAATTTTTAAAATTTATATTGGATGTGGAAAAAAAACTAAAAATAAAAGTTGTAGATTACCTGATTGAAGCTTCGGGACCCCAATAATCAACCTTTTCTGTGGAGAAGATGAATTGGGAGATATAAGAGCTGAGAACCCTCCGAACCCTTGTACTAATGCTGAACTTGCCATTTCATATAAAATTGAATCCCAAAAGCACAGTAATATTGAAGAGGCACCATGCAAGTGCTAACTATTCGAGCAATTGCAATGCAAAATTAGAAAAGGGTACTCAAATATATACGTATTGTGCTTGTATAAATTGTACTTTCTCGGCAAAGCATTCGGACGGAGGGATAGAGGTTTCTCTTCTTCTATTTCTCCACTGGG